>NC_079147.1:135208163-135270547 GCF_945859685.1 Eupeodes corollae
TAACTACTAAATTACAGTTTCATTAATACAATAAAATATATAAACAAACAAATTAAAAAAAGCTCGACATCGATGTCTTGAAAGAGCCCACGAATCAGTTGAGCAAAGAGCAGAAAGATATGTAGCTCTAAAAATCCATATTGCAGATATTCGTGCACATGAATCAATGGAACAGCATGGTAATCTTCTACAAGACTATTCATCGAGAACAAGATCGGCACGTGAACAACACATAGATTCATTTAGACAACGAAACCGAGAAAGTCAACGGACGAGCCGTGCATTAACACGAGAATCATTTGTTCACCTGGCTTTTAATTTGTATCAGACAATAATTACTCAGCTGATCCCAAAGTTAACATCGGTGAGATGGACAAAATATGTAAATATTGTCAAGCGTTAAAATTTCGCAATGAAACACCTGGCATTGTGTTGTGCATCCGAAAAAGTTGTATTGCCATTACTCCCTACTCCACCTGAACCCTTGAATACACTCCTTTCTGGCATTTCAAATGATTCGAAATTATTTTTGCGTAAAACACAAAAGTTTAATTCCTGCTTTCAAATGACATCATGTGGAGTATCTAAAATTTGCGATCTCTCATCTGATGGTCGTAATTTTGAAACAACATTTAAAATACAAGACCAAGTGTACCATAAAATTAGATCATTGATGAAAATGCCAAATGAAGATGCCAAGTGAAGAACGTGTGACAACTCGATTCCAGTATAATTTTATTGAACAAGCAGAAGAGAGTTCAATTACTGTAGTATTGTTGGAAATATTTTTAGAGAACCGTCATCATCTGGACATTCTCTCGAGGCATAAAATAGAACTCTGCAGGATTTAAACAGTAATGACAGACTTTTTGGTGGAGAAACTCTACTATTATCTGGTGATTTTCGGCTCTACTTTTGCTGATGAAATCAATGCATGTTTAAAACAATCATTTTTATGGAGAAACGTCGAAACACTAAGGTTAATAAAAAACATGCGAGTACAACACCATAATGATCCAACAACACGAGTATTTTCTCAGCAACTATTAGATATTGGAAAAGGTGAAGTGGAATTTCATCAAGATACCCAATGCATAAAATTGCCAGACAATTTCTGTACTGTTGTTGAAACTAAAAATGATCTGATCAAGAGTGTCTTCCCAGATATAATAAATAACTATCTCAATTACGATTGGCTCAGTAATCGTGCTATTTTGGCAGCAAAAAATGTTGATGCAGATCTAATTAACTACCAGATAGAGCAATTATTACTAGGCGTTTATGTCAATCGACGCTATTGTCGATGAAGACGATGCAGTGAATTTTCCAATTGAATTTGTTAATTCTTTAAACATATCAGGAATGCCACCGCACAATCTTCGGTTAAAAACTGGATTACCGATTATTCCTCTGCGTAATTTGAATCCCCTTAAACTATGCAACGGTACATGTTTGGTAATACAAAAAATAACCGGAAATGTTCTCGAAGCAACTATTTTGGCAGGAAAGTTTAAAGGAAAAATCGTTATTTTACCACGCATTCCAATGATTCCGTCAGATTCTCCAATACCATTCAAAAGACTGCAATTTCCTATCCGTTTAGCTTTCGCGATGACTATTATTGACTATTAACAAGTCACAAGGACAAACAATGTCTGTTTGCGGCTTAGACTAAGAGAATCCATGTTTCTCTCATGGGTAATTTTACGTGGCCTGTAGGGAGGATATCGAGTTTATTTCTGTTGACAAAATACAGGCTGAACAAAAATATTATTCATCGATAGGCATTTCAGTAAACTTTAACTGTGATTTAATTTAATTTATATTAATCATAGTATTTATTATTAAATAAATATAAATATAAATTAATGTTCAATTTTGTCTATTAAGTCCTTCCTTAATTACTCAGCCACAGCAACGCGTGGCCGGGTCTGCTAGTTTAATATAATATTAGAAAAATTCGCAAGTTGTTAAATATCTTTTGTCTAACAAAAACCGAAAGAAACGCTAAGCCATTTATGCTAATACGGTTTGCAATATAAAAATGCTAATTGGTTTAAAAGTAAGTATTGTTCTTCAAACGCACCTTTTGTCTAAACAATTCTATTATATAAAGTTTTTGTAATATAGTTGAAAAATATAAAAATAATGTTGAAACGTGTATTTTTTTAGTCTATAGTAAATAGTTAAACCAAAGTTCGGATTCGTAATCAGCGCTAAAAATTGAACCTAAAACATCATATAGAGTAAATTTCTAGAAACTGTGTAGTATACTAAAATGGTTTTAAATTGTAATAAAAGAAAAACATCTTTACTTTGCAAAGTTATTATACAAAGTGCTATTATGAGATGTTTTGAGTCTTAACGTAGCCTTAAAAACACTGTTTTTGGTTGTTTTAACATTTTTAAAATTGCAAATCTTTAAAACCGGATGTGATAGAAAACTTTAAAGGAAAGATTCTAACTATGGATATCTAATCATTTAAAAAGGTATTGTGTTCTTTATGGTTCAGAAAAAGAAACGTAAATTTGCTGACCAGTGCCCTACAAATTTGTAAATGTAATACATTTTGGTATGACCTTAATTTAAAACTGTCAAAATAAATTCTTAATAAATTTTAAAAAAATTTAAGAATCTTACTAAATGTATAAGATAAAATAGGTTTGAAGTCAATATATTTCTTTACAAAAACTGTTCGTTTGATATATCCGTATTTTATAGTTTGTATAAGATGAAATAAGTTCAAAATCAATACATTTTTTTGAATTCTTAACAAATTTGACTCGAAGATCAATTTCAACCAATTGTTCTTTTTTTCCTTTTATTTTTCGTAAACAAAGTTTTTGTTCGTGAATTACAAGACAAAGTTTTTGTCCAGTTTTTTCTTAAGACCCTTTAAACTTATAAAACTTCGGTTTGACGTAGCAATGCGTATTATAGAATTTAATTGAAATAAAAACCTTTATTGATTCGTGAGATATTTCAAACAATTTTTTTAGTACAAAAAAAACAACCACTAGATTGCTTACTTTTCATACTAAGTATGGTAATCTGTTAGCTTTGTTGAACTAAAAATATTGACATTTCTCGACTTTTCAAGGTCATGAAATAAAACGTCGAGAATTTTTTTTGTGGACCACATTTCAAGAATCAAGTAATTTCTTCTACAAATACATTTTATTTTGCAGATAATAAAATCAAAAGATCCAAAAAGGACGTTCAAAAATATTAAATGTGTGGTTTCCTTACTAAAGCTGTTAAAAAAAAGTAGAATTAAACTTGGCTTTTGATTCAATTCTTTCCAAATTGGAATAAATACGAAAAATTCAAATAAGGGTTTATTACAAATTAAAAAAAAATTAAAAATTAAAAAAAAAATATATTTCACCTCGAATATTTTGCGATCAAAGCATGATTATTCATCCGAAATAATTGCATCAATTAAAAAATAACTTCTTTGCCAAGTGTTAAATTTTTAAGTAAGATCGGTGAAACAGTTATCTTACAAAAAATAAAAACATAAAAGTATATTATCGACTAAAAGTTAGTTAAAATGTAATTCGACTGAAATATCTTATCATCAACTAAAGATATTAGCTTAACAGTAATTTCAATTGTAATCAATATTGTTTTTAATACCTTCGAATGACTTCAGAATTATTTCGTTCTATGCACAATTTTGTTGTAGAGAAATCCAATATGTATTTTTGTATACGAAATATAAACTTGAAAAAAAATTATACCGAAATTGGTAAAAAATTGTTATCGACAAAAAACCTCGGGAACAAGAAAAGATATTAAAATCAGCCTTATTTTTATCACATGCAAGATATTCATATTTACTTTTAGTTAATGTTATATAAAACAAACAACTGACGACTTTTTTTTACAAAACACGAAATCATACAAAAACAACAATAAACACATTAGAAATATTGTCTTCGAATCAAGTATTATGAAAACGAGAGATATTGACGATATTGAAATATTGTTAATAATATTTTGTTTCAATTTAAAAAATCGATATACCGGCACAGGCCGCATCCTAGCTCCCTTTTTGCATACCTTGTTATTATTATCTATTAAACAAAATTTATTTGAAATCGATATTTTTAAAGGTACTTTAGATATGGCCGACGAAAAAAGGTATCCAAAACGTAGATAGGAACATCTCTTAAAAACATGAATTACGAGATTCGGTACCTTAAAACATCGGAAATTGTAAAAATTTTAAGTTTGATAAATTTCTTATCTTACGGAAAATATACAAATTTTAACGCAACTTATATTGAGCTTTTAAAATTGCAACTTATGTGTTCATTTTGATAAACTTAAAACAGTCAATCTGTTTCTCAAAAGAATTGAACAAAAGTTAAAGCGTAATTAGTTGAATTTTTTTGGATTTATTTCCCATGTTTACAATTTGAAAAAGTTTTCTTTTTTAAGGCAGTTTATTTAATAAGAACTATACGGAAATAACCAATTTTACCAGAATCGGTTTGACAAAAAAAAAATTACGAAAGTAACTATAAAATCTAAACTTTAATGTGAGAAGTAGCAACATTCTTGAAGAACAATTTCCTTTAATTTATCGTGTTAAGCTCTTAAAATATGCCTCCTACTGCAGTATTCTTCTTGGAGGTTACATTATACCACATCCAAGATCCAAATCATAATTTTTTTTTAAAAAGAATTCTCTGTTTTTGAGAATTTGTTAATTAATATTATGAGTTCTTAAAAAAGTTTGTTGTTTGGTTACCGAAAGTATTCAACATTCAAGCATTGTCGTTGGCATGAAAATGCATTAACCACCACCATGAAACGTGCTCATAGTGTATACAGTGTAAACTTCTGTTAATACAGAAGGAGTTGATTAACTTGGCATATAGACATTTATAGTGAAAATATGTTTTTTTCTGTCCACAATGTTATGATTGATGGCAATGAAATCAAGTTATAATTAAATTCTATATTTAGAGTAAGAAATATATACAAAGCTTACGAAGGTGGTATTATTCACGTGTTGATAGTTTGTTAAAAAAATAAAATACAAATTTTAAAAAAATGTTCTGTACTGTTTATACATTTTTAAATGTTTATACTGCAAATTTTTTGAAGGTGGATTAATTTTTGGTAATCTTAAACGAAAAGAAGGCATGGTTGGCTTCAAGCCACGTTGGTAATGGCGTTACTTTCTTGTACAATTCAAATACAAATTTTATTTAAAGGACACCTATGCTAAGGTTATGGTATCCAGCTAAAAAGTAATTTTTAAACCAAATTTTACTCAAAACCCGTCTTTTGAAATTTTAATGTTAGCCTTCAGCTGATGCAATGCAATATGATAAATATGAACTGAAAAGTTATCGCAATTAAAACATTTTGAAAAGCCTTTTTTAATTTAAACATTTCAGCAACCCCGATATTTCAATTTGATAGAAAGTCTAACAGGTATGCATAAGTGGTTTGAATTGTCAATAAAAATCTTTTATTGAGCTTATAAAATGTTAAAACGAAATTCTACTTTCTTTAAAAAATAGCAACTATTTTTAGAGTTTCACAGAATTTTTAAATCAAATAATCGTGGTATTTAATTTTAAATTTTCAAAATTAAAATGAAAAAAAAATAAATACGAAATTAATACAATACATGCAAAAATAGCTGGCAGGACAATAAAAAGTACTTAGGAACACATGTAAAAACCAAAGTTGTAATATTGAAAAAAAGATAGTTTACCAAATTTTAAAAATTGTAATTTTCAAAAGTTGTTTTTAATATATTGTTATAGTAAATATTTTATTTCAGAATCAACAAAAAGAAAGCTGCTGTATGGAGACTTTTTGGACTATGTGTAGTGTATATGCGGGATAAGAATAAACATCAATGAAATAATGAAAACAACCATTCTTGAATGAAGCTACAACAGTGAAGCTTTAATGAATAGAAAAAAATAAAGCTTAGTGGTATTTACCTAAGTATAGCTATGCATATACCCTATTAAACCCTTGACAATCGTCTATATATAGAAATTTATTTTATAAGATAAGCAGTTGATGACATTTAGCATTTCATATAATGGATGAGTATGGAATTACGATATTCAAAGGCAAAGCCTGACATATTAATTAAGAATTACGAATATTTGATACTTGTTTTTGAAGGGGACGTACAATCGGTTGTTAAAAAATTTTTATTATTTGTGAAAAAACAGTAACTGCATCAAAATATAAAAATTCAAGTATTGCTTCGCTTGTTAAAAACCTTCGGCCGTTCGGTGGAAAGTATAAACTGTTTATAAAGTATCTTGAATAGCATTTTCTTAGATTTGAACTAAGTAAACTGACTAATCACTTTTTATAAAAAGTATATTGAACGGATTTCCATACATTTTATAGTTTTCAATACCATGTAGCTGTTGTACGTACTTACACTGTTGGTCGCATTTTTTTTTTGCAGTGCCAAAGTGTACAAAACATTTTTCCTTGCACATTTTTAACAAACTCACAAACATGTTTCAAAAAACTATAGTGACTAGGTATCTAGCAGTTTTAGAAAGACAATTTCCTTTAAGCCACTGAACGATAAAAGTAAAATAAAGTAAACCAGTTTGAAACAAATTACTTTCTTAGGGTCTTTAAATTTGGTAAAAATGTCAAAATTTCCCTATTTTATGCATGCTTTTTGTCAATCTTGTTAGGTATAACGCACATCTAAGCTTAAAAACTGAGCATTCAATAAGTCTGATTGCGTCTGCGTTTCTGAGTTTGAGGGTTAATAATTAGTCCTTGGTATATTTGTATGTTTCCTCAAATGAAAATAGTTGGAAGACGTACAAAATATTCAATCAATTATTTATTGAGTATTTCCAACAAATTTTCTTGTCCTCCCTCGAAAAAACAATACTTTCCCAAGTTTTTCAACAATCGTGACAATTTTCAAAGCCTTTACCTATTATTAAAATAAATTATACTCTATAGGGTTGATAAAAGTATCATCATATGATTTAAAATTAATCAAACAACCATTGTTTCGAACTGGTACTTTTCATTCAAATCGTTTGATACCCGTATCAAAATTAATAACAATAATCAAGAAACAAAAATTTATTCAACCTACATATTATTAAAATAAGTAAGATCCGGTAGGTACATTGAGGTAGGTGCTGGTAGAATCTACATATTAAGGAAATAAAAGATAAAATAGAAACAACACATTCAAATTCACTCCATTTTCCACCCAATGAACTGAAAATATTGAAAGGATAAATTCTTCATCATATATTCACCCCTCTGCAATATAGCAACAAAAAAAACTCCTCCTTGCCCCTAAATAAAAATCGAAACATACAACAAGAAAAAAGAAAAACAAAAATACATAAATACTTAAGTTTATTTTCGCCTACGACAACAAGTTCTTCACATCACAAAAAACATGTGCTCTCAATTCAAAAATAAGCCAACCACCATAACCACACGACTTTCTTTATTCGTTTGCTATCCTATCAACCATACTATACATTCTCAAAACACTTTTCGAGAAAAATAAAATAAAAAAAACACAAACCCATCATCATAGAAAACATTATTTGTTGTTGTTGCTTGGCTTTCAAAAAGAAAACTTTGGCTTTCCATTTGAATACAGAAAGAAAAAAAATATATATTTTTATATCTTATTCACCACCCAACAAAAGAATCGAATACCTATATTCAAAACTCATATAATAAATAAACCCATCCAGATACACCATAGGATAAACATATGAATACACGAGTGCGTGCTCCTTGTTAACTGAGCTGTAAGCTTCTCGCACCTCCCCCCACACAACCCCTTTACAAAAAAAAATACAAGTAAAGAAGGGATTTAAAAAAAAAATTCTTCAAAAAAGGATATAAAATTTCGCGTACCATATTTCTATTCCTTGTACTCTAAACATATTGCGTGCATATCCTTTTTGTTTTGTAAGTTATTTTTTCTTGATGTGGCTCTGGATTTTGCTGGTGCTGTTCCTTGCTCTGTGTACTTTTTGGTTAGGTTTATTTTTATTGAAGTGTATGCTAAGAGAGGGCCACTGAATTAATGATTTATTTTACATTAATTATTTATGTCAACCAGAAGGGGGTTAATTTACATTAAACCAGAATTAATATTTCCTTTTTTTGTTGATGTAGGTATCCCTGAAGATTATTTTCAATTTTTTTCTTGTTTAGCCCTGAACACTTATGTAATTTAATATTTTATTTAGGTATTTCACAAATTCAAAACTTTAGTTGAACATTATTTTTTTAATCAAATTTTACACTAAAATTTCCAAATAGAAACACATTGAATCCGACATTTGCCAATCCGAACTCGGTTAATCCATCTTCGCAGCTTCAGAGAAAATCGAAATCAACAATTTAAAACCACCACGAGTTACGAGAGGGGCAAAGATTTTACTACCGAAACCGTCAATAAATATTGTCTTAGAAAGCCATCAAAACTGACAACAACAACTAATTTGACATTATTTTTGTTTGATCATCTTCAAATAAATAAACGAGATATATGTGTATGTACGTTTTTGCGTATGTAGTGTATAGATAAGATTATTCGAGTAATATACAAATCACCATTTAACACTAAACAATTTTGTGTTATCTTTGATGAAAAAAAACACACTCGACACACTCATATACGACGACGTTGACGACGACGAGGAAAATCCGTACGACGACTCTACAAAACCGCGATCTTTTCAGTACTAAAGAATTTTAGACTCTCTGTTTGGAAACGGTTTGTATGTGCGGAGAGAAATTCAATTCAAAAGCCCCTTCGCCTGCTCTGTTCAAAAAGGATAAGCGCAAAAGTCCAAAAAAGTACCTATACTCTACTTCTGCTGGTTATAAGGAAAGAGGTTAACTGCAAAAGAAAATCCAACAAAAACCGAAAAAAAAAATCCACCTTCGACGAGCATATTCTAGGGCTCTCTTGCATCATCACATAAGTCTCTCAATGATGAGACGATACGCTATGATGGTGTATATCCTTAAAGGATATAGAGGTACCTACACATTCCGATAGTTTCGCTTTCAGTTCTTTTTATATACCTATAGGTATCCAAAAGACGGCTTTGGTGGCGCAGTAGCGGCGTCGGCGTTGGCGGTGGCGTTTTATAACTCTCACTCTCGGAACTCTCAGCCAACCATCAGCCAGAGCAGCTGGAAAAGTCAAAAACAAAAAAGCATATTCTCAAGTTCCGCTCTTTAAAAATCGTAGCGTAGGTAAAACTTTACAAAGGAAGATTTGTCGAAATGTGTTGAGCATCCTCTCTGCGCCAGCGCCAGATTCTGCTGAATGAGTTTAATTCTCTTATACGGTTCTAAAGGGACAATTGACAAAGCAAATGGAATTGAAACATGTCCTTAAAATTCCTTGTGACCTAAAAAAAAACTTTATTGTACAATGTTTACTAAAAACTGTCGTACACCAAAATACTAAGAGCTATTGTAAAGAGTGTGCAGTTGCACAGTCTAAGACCATTTCGATTCATTCCCAATTGTGTGTGGGAGATAAAACAAAATAATCTCTCTGGCTGCAACATCCTTCAAATTTAAGGCTTCACAGAATTATTCTCTCTGTAGTAGTTTTTCTTGATTTAAATTTTGAATGAACGCAAGGATAGCTCATGAATAGTATAAAACACACACACAGAATAAAACATAGGAAAAATGTGTCAGTTACTTTGTGATATTTTTTGTAGCTTTTCTTTTTTCTATAACTTGCAGAAACTGCACGAAAAGAGGACAACATTTATTATGGGTAAACGGTTTACGTAACAAATATACCAAAGTTTTCTCTTAAAGTACAGAGTTGGAAAAATTAAAAGAACACAGGGCGTACGAAATAATATGTAATAAGAATATAATACTCACATTGTGTAAAAACTTAACGAATAATTTTTAGGTATTTGGATTGAGTATCTCAGGGAATTATTTTAGTTCAAGATGTATTTTCTTTTGAAAAACTTGATACCCTTTGATATGGGAGAGGAAAACTGCTCTGCCCCATTTTGAAAGGAAGTTTATGAATGAAATGAAAAATAAGTTTTTCTTTCCTATTGAGTATCTACACGACGACAAGTCCATTTTTTATTATTACAACCAACTGTGTAGCATTACTGAACAATAAATATATATTCTGTTTATGGTGTTTAACTGACCATTTCTTCTAAATTGTAAGTCATGACCTTGAAATTTCTTGGCCCAAAGCTAGAAGAAAGTCGTAAATTCAAAACTATGAACAAGTAAAGCTTCAGTGGGCATCAGCACCTACACCTCTTTATTTTAGTTTCAAAAACAAGATGCTCCAAAAATGACACTTGCAACTGTAACCTATTTCTGGAACTTATTGAAGATTTCGCAGCTTTTATTTTAAATTATCGGAGAGCTTTAATGATAGAATCACTGAAGTTTGTCAGTAGTAGAGTTCTTTCTGATTACTGCTAATCATCATATATATGCCTGGAACTGAAACTTTTTCGGATCACTTGCTTATTAATGGAACAAAGATTGCAATAAATACAAACTATCTTCCCCTACTTAAATGGAACGAAAATAGATGTTTCGCCTATGTATAAAAAAAGAATTCATCAAAAGAAAATTTTTGCAAAGCAATTCAAAATTGCATCTATGAAGCCAATGGAAGAGGTTGTAGTCTAAAGTTTAGGTATGATACTTAAAAGCCTTTGTTTGAGTTCAATAAATAAATACATACTACAAAATCCTATGCAAAATACAAAACTTGAAATTTTTCAAAACATTGACATTTTAAATATTCAACAATCCTGTTACCCTCGGAAATCTTAACTTATATCATAACAAGCAGAGTCAACACCATCGATATTCAGAGAAGGACGAGTACCATATGAATTCTATTAAAACTCCAGCCCTACACTGATTGATAAAAATTACATATGTACATTTAATCTAGCGACATTTTTCACACAGCAATTATTCCTACTAACTTTAAACAATCGATGATTTAACCGATGTTTAAAAAAGGCAATGGTAGAGATTATCCGTCTTACCACGCTGTATAAAAAGTTTACGTCTACACTTCCTAATAGGCTTACAGTTTAGGCTGAGAAAATTAACATTATTAATTAATATAAAGCGCGTTTAATGATAACTACTCTACGGTAAACCACATCTACAATTTAATTTATTATTTCAAGCTACGATACCTACATTTGATAACGTTAATAAGGATGCACTTTCTTACATATTGGCTATACTTTGTATCTCCTCAAATATGATTAATACTTTAAAGTTGATTCATAAAGACACCACAGCCGCTGCCGCAAGTCTGGGATATTAAAAGAAAATCTTACTTTTGTTTACGAATAAAGGCTGTTGGAAAGAACATCATCATTCGACTATTGTGGATAGAATAGACTTCCAATTACTTGAAAATAAAGAAAATTGAGTGTTGAGATTGGTTCAAACGATTGCAGGAAGTAGGCAAATTTTGTTTGTTACAAAATAGGCAAATTTTTGGTTTTTAGCATGAAAAGTGAAAATGGAAAAAACATTCACATAGTTAAGATTTATTTTTGACCAACACTTTAAAGCGGTAGGTACAGCTAATTAGGTATATATAAGATGCACATATAAAACTGAGACATCCAACAGAAAGCTTATATTATTATAAACTTTAAAACAAAATTTGGTTGCGGAAGTTACAGCACGGGTGCGCTAGTGTATAATTACATTAGTGAATGTATATTAGGGATTTTACTAAAACCATGTAAGTGATGTACATATGTGAACGAAATTTTTTTTTTTTAAACTTTTCTTAAAAGTAAATCTCATTAATTTCTTGACTTTATTCAATTTCCACTTGGTTTATTAACTTTCCATAGAAAGTTATTATAATTGGTCCGATTTTTCGAATTAAAAATGTTGACTTTTCTCGACGTTTCAAGGACCGTAGAATCTAAATAAATGATTTTTAGAAAGACGTCTGTGTGTGCTTGTGTACCTACGTTTGGGAAGCTTCCGCCTTCTATATCTCAAGACTCAGCAAAAACATTGACTTTTTGTGTACATATGCAGAAAGTTCTTTCTAAAAATTGAGTAGCGAATTTTTACCTGCGACACATAAGAACTAATGGCATGTTTTGCGAAAATAGTGGGTCCCCCAATTCCATCCGACTGCCTTTCGATCTATCCTGGCAACTGCAGCCTAAGCATTGGGTCCATTGACTTCAAATTTAGAAATTAAGGCCTTGAGCATATTCTGATAGATATTTTTTCTTACTTCTCCTTTTTCAAAAAAAATGATAGTCTTGCCTTCGAAGGGTACCCCCATAGAACCGTTATTTTGTTTTTAAGTTTTCTCAAGAATTAATCAACCGATTCCAACGATATTTTGTCTGCACAAGCTCTTATACTGTCTTTAAAAAAAATAATTGATGTTTAAAAATGACATTATTTTATATTTGATTTTTAACAAAAATAATAAAAATTTATTTTTCGAAATGGGTTATTTAATAAAAGGGGTTTATTTTCTTGCGAAATTGAAATTTAAAGCGTATATTAAAAAGCTCTATAAATTGAATACCAAAAATATCTTTAAACAAAAACTAAAAAAAACTTAACACGAACCAATAATGCTAGCAAGTTCAACTTAATTGTTTTAATAACTTTGAAAAAAAAAATCAATTAACGGTTTTTTATATATCGAACAAAACTGCAAAACAAAATTTCTCACCTCGAATGCTTTACTAACAAAAAATGAATTGGCGTGAAAAATCATTTTTTGCAAAGATGAATAACATTGTTGACTTCTAGTAGATTTTGAAAAAAATCCAAGATAACGTTTTTTAGAAACAAATAAAAACATTGCAAAAATTAAATTGATTTTGGACTCAAATGTCTTTTCAAAAATTAAAGATATTGTCTTTAAACTCATTTTGTTTTATAATAAACATTAATTTCAATGTCCGGTAAAATGTTGAGAAAAATCGAATTTACAATTTTTTTTATAAAAAAAAACATTACTAAAAGTTGGTAAAAACTGATTTTCGACTTAAATATATTTTCAAAAATTAAAAATATTGTTGTCGACATTCAGTAATTTTGTTAAAAACATCCAACAGTTAGTTTTTCTTATAAAAATAAAATCCACAAAAAAAGTACGCAAATTCGGTAGAACTTAAGGTTCATTCATCCAATTTGTATTTGCTTATAAATATATAGAAGACATAAAAACTTTTAAGAAATGCTATTAAAATTTGTGAAAATTGGTTTTCATTAACAAAAATAGATTATAAAACAAAACTATTTCATCATATGCAAAATATTGTTGGTAATTTACAACATTTTTTTATTCAACATTCAGGCTTGGCGTTGAATACCTTACGGGCTGGAGCTTCGATTTTCAATCGCTCGACATTCCCTAGCCATCTTAAGCTGCGTGCAAAGCGGACCATAGATCGTGCGCAGAACATTCCTCTCGAAGGTACCAAGAGATCCTTCATCCGTCTGGGAGAGGGTCCATGCTTCTGCACCATACTCATACAGCAAGACTGGGATGATTAAAGTTTTGTAAAGTGTCACTTTGGTACTTCGTGGTAGGGCCTTATGCCTCAACTTCTTACTTGTGCCAAAGAAACAGCGATTAGCAAGGGTAATTCTGCGTTTGATCTCTGCGCTGATGTCATTTGCAGAATTAACAGCAGTGAATAGAAAAACAAATTCGTTTAAAACCTCGAAGTTGTACCAGTCAATTGTCACATTTTGACCAAGTCTACGGTGTGAATCGACTCTATTTGATGACAGAAACTACTTTTTTTTTTGTCCTCGTTAGTGTCAAGACCCATTTTCTTCGCCTCAGACTCTACATTAGAGAAAACTCCCGTCATTGCTCGTTTGGTTTATGTCATCTGCATATCCAAGATATTATGTGGATTTTTGAAAGATGGTGCCACTTGTATTGGCGTTGGTGTTGCGCACCACTCTTTCAAGAACAATATTGAGGCAGCTACATGACAGCGCATCGCCTTTTCGTTCGAGTCTCTTCCAATTTTGACGCAGCAACGAGCATTTTCCAGCGTCATCCTGCGATAAGTCGTATCAGTTTGGTAGGGATACCAAAAACTCAACATGGCACGGTATAGTTCGCTCCTGTCTACACTGTCATAAGCTGCTTTAAAATCGATGCAAAGATGGTGTGTTTCGATGTTATGTTCTTGGGTCTTTTCCAGGATTTGGAGTAGAGGGAAAATTTCGTCGATGGAAGACTTTCCAGGCCTGAAGTCACACTGGTAATGGCGAATTTGTTTGTCAGTAAATGCCTTCAGGCGTTCACATAATTCGCTGGACAAGATCTTGCACACGATGTTTAAAAGGCTAATGCCTATGTAGTTGGCGCAGAGAAGGTGGTCATCTTTTTTATTGATCGAGAAAATGGGGCTTTAATTTCCACTCGTCAGGCATGCTTTCTTCCCACCAAATTTTAGTAACTAGCTGGTG
The DNA here is from genome assembly GCF_945859685.1 of Eupeodes corollae. Taxonomy (NCBI): domain Eukaryota; kingdom Metazoa; phylum Arthropoda; class Insecta; order Diptera; family Syrphidae; genus Eupeodes; species Eupeodes corollae. Next base: position 135,222,679 of record NC_079147.1, read on the forward strand.
CATGCTCCTTACCAGATCTACTTCAGCGTACTGTTAAAGCTTTGCCTGCAGACCGTCATTATCGGCCGCTTTGTTCGACTTCAGCCTGGTGATGGCTAGTTTGATCTCACTATGGGCGGGTGGTGTAACTGTAGATCGTCAACCAAATGAATTTGACATGGCTGATCGCTGGCGATATCGTTGACTTCATCACCATTAAGCAGCTGGTTCAAATGATCTCGCCTATATTCGAAGAACCAAATTTTTACATGACCAAAAATTACGGCGAAAAATACTGCAATGTCCCAAAGGCAGTAAGAATTTTTGGTCATTTGTAAAAAACATGAGGAATTCTTCCTCTTCCTCGGTTCCTACGCTTGTTGTCAATGACACTCCTTTAGTTAGCTCTATTGATAAAGCTAACTTATTTGCAAGGCAGTTCGCCGAAAATTCCACCTTACCAGATAGTGTCATGACTCCTCCAGTTCTTGAACGTGTAAATGATTCTATGGGACCAATCTTTTTTCGTACTCGAACTGTGGCGAGAGTTCTTAAAGATCTCAACATTCATAAATCCGCTGGCCCAGATGGTATCCCCGCTATTATTCTGAAGAGGTGTTCTTCCACGCTAGCAAAACCACTGCGTAAGCTTTTCCATCTATCCTATTCTTCTGGGCTCGTTCCGAGTAGTTGGAAAACTGCATTTGTTCAGCCAATTCCAAAAAAAGGCGAATCTTCTTCTCCCACAAATTACCGACCGATAGCACTAACGTCCCTTCTTTCTAAGGTCATGGAAACGCTGATTAATTATCAGCTTAAGAAATATCTTGAGGAACGGAAACTTCTTAATGACCGGCAATACGGCTTTCGTAGCAATAGGTCCACTGGTGATCTCATGGTTCATCTCACCGAACAGTGGAACAGATCTTTACATCGTTTTGGAGAAAGTAAGATTATTGCACTTGATATTTCAAAGGCATTTGATAAAGTTTGGCATCTTGCTCTCTTATCGAAAATGCGTGCTTTCGGTATCGACGAATCTCTTCTTCGTTGGATTAGAAATTTTCTTTCGAACCGTTCAATACAAGTTGTTTTGGACGGATTCTGAAACTCATAAAATAAACGCTGGTGTGCCCCAGGGCTCCGTTTTGTCTCCGACCCTCTTCCTCATTTTTATAAATGATCTCCTGTCCGCTACTTCTAATCCAATACATTGTTTCGCTGACGATAGCACTCTTAGCTTTTCATATTCATTTCCAGACTCACAACCCTCCTCTTCGGATGTGGAACTGCAACGGCAAAATATGATTAGCTCATTAAATTCCGACCTACACAGCATTGTACAATGGGGAATAAAAAATCGTGTGGAATTTAATGCTTCGAAAACGCAATGCTGTCTTGCTTCGTTAAAGCGAAAAAAAAAAAGATTTTTAGCATTGACTGCGTCACGACTACGTTATTCCCCTCCTTATCTTTGCAGGCTCTAGGGCGGCTAGTGAATACCGTTGTTTTCTTTTTGACTATTCTATAAAAGCTTCGCGCCTGTTTCCTGTTAAAACAACCCTGGATCTCCTTGACTTTACGCTGCTCATGGGCTTTTTTCTTTCTATTGAGCAAGCGGTTCTCATCCCTTCTCTTGTCAACGTAGAGCTGGCGGGAAGATAATGTCCTCCTTTGCTGCCACAATCTGTATGCCTCCGTTTTGGCTGTGTTTGCATGGACACATTCAGAGTCAAACCAGGGGTTCCTTGGTGGTGGTTGTGCAGCATTCCTGATGTATTGTTTGCGAAGCTGCCAGTGGGTTTTTAGGCAAATCCGTTGTATAGTTTCTCGCAAGCTCTAGGGATACTCGGTCGGCAAAAGCATTGGTGGTATCCTCCTGATGCAGTCGTTGAACGTTGAATCTTCTCCTCGAGGTTTTTGTTCGCCTAAGAGTTTCCATGGATTTTCGTACGTGCAGTTTAGCACCACCTAGATAGTGGTCATAATCTATTTTGGCTGATCTGTACGTACGAAATTGCTAGAAGAGTGTCGGTTGCATGTTCGATCATCGGGGGACCGCAAAGTACTTTTAGGATATCTGGGCGAGAGAATCTGGTGCTACTCAACAGCATGTTTTTTTTCGGCTAGGAAGCGGATAAGCCTGAGTCTATTTCCAGACGTGATGTTGTGTAGGCTATGTCTTCCGATTGACCTACCAAAGATGCCTTCTTTAGCAATTTTGGAGTTAAAATCTCCCAGGAAAATTTTAACATCGTTTTTGGGACATTGCTCATGTGTTTTGGCGAGAAGCTCGTAGAATTCTTCTTTGGTATTGTCATTCTTTTCTGCCGTCAAGGCATGCACGCTGATAAGGCTCAGGTGGTGGAATTTGGCCTTAATGCTGATTGTCGTCACTCTTTCGCTTAATTCCCGAAAGCTTAAAACTCTTTGCCTTAGTTTCCCTCTGACAGCAAAACCACATCCAAATAAGTGCTTCCTCCCATCGAGTAGGCACTTCCCATAGTAGAAATCACAGCCTTCAATCTTCCTGCTGCCTGGCTCATTCCATCGCATCTCCTGGAGGGCTGTCACATCAGCTTTGATTTCGGCGAGGGCATTTGCAAGCTGTTCTGCTTTGCGTGGTCGGTTGAGTGTACGCACATTCCATGTACATACACGTTATTCGTTTTCGTTTGCGGAAGAGGGGTTGTCAACTTTATCAGTCCGTTCATGCGAGGCTATTACTGCTGTTTTCATCACACTTTAAAATTTCCTTTCATGGCCGGCTTGTGAGGCCGCGCATGACTGAGATCGTTAGAGCTGTTTCTTCGGAGAGATATCTGGTCTAGTTCCTGAGAAGGTAACTCAGGTGACACAGCTCTGGATCAGATGGATCCAACATTAGTCGTTAGTTCACCTGGCTAGGCTGGGATGCGACCCACAATGATAAACTTCATATAATGAAATAGTTTGATTTCAAAATCTACTTTTGTTAACGCGGTTTTTTAGTCGTTAATTTTTTACAATTTTAGCAGCATTTCTTAAAAGTTTTTACTTCTAATATAAAAAAGTCATTACCTTGTATTGTTAACGTGATATCGAGAACCGAACATCATTTTTACTAAATGTTCGAACTGTTTTATGTATAATTTAATTTGTTAAGGAAAAACAATATTTAATGTGAGAAAGAATAAGTTTGAAACAAATATTTTTAATTTTTGAGAAGCTATTTGAGTCGAAAATAGTTTTGTTTTTTTTTAGTTTTTAATTCAATTTTTCTCATAATTTGATCGCATATTGCATCCAATATTTTTAAGTTTTTAAAAGATATTGAAGTTGAAAATCAATTTTTACCAACAATTTTTGTTTCGGTTTTTATTTTTGCAAATGTTTTTACGGATGTTAAAAAAAATTTCTTATAAGCTAAAATTAATTGGAAGCCATTACCCCAAAATTTTTACAAAGATATTTGATCTAAAAATCAATTTTTACCAAATTTCGTTAATTATGTGTTAGGTTTTTATTTTTTTGTAAAATATCTGTTAAATCGATTTTTCTCAAAGTGGTACTCAATTTTGACAACAATATTTAAACAAAAAAAATCAGTTTAAAGCCAATGTATAAAAGTTTTAAAAAATTATTTGAGTCGAAAATCAATTCGTACTAATTTTTATTAATTTCGTTTATAGTTTTTATTTTATAAAAAAAGTTGTCAATTCGATTTTTCTCAAAATTTTATCGAATGTTGAAAACAATATTTCTTATAAGATAAAATAAGTTGGATGCCATAATCTCAAATTTTTGAAAATATATTTGAGTCGAAATTTTATTTTTACGAACTTTTAGTATTGATTTTTTGGTTTTTATTTTTTATAAAAAAAAAATTGTCAACTCGATTTTGCGCTAAATTTTACCAAATGTTAAAAACGTTATTTTTCGTTGCACAAAATTGTTTTGGCGATGAAAACATTTCTTCTTCGTAAAATTTTCATGCGCGTAATGACGTTTTCTGCAGACGTACTTTCGCAAAATACATTTATATCAAAGCAAATATATATGTATATAACTATCTCAGATGCAATTCAGCTGAATATTATAGTTTTCATGGTACTTTGTAAATTGAAAATTATCTAAAAACTTCATATCACAAAGAACAGTAAAATAAAACTACGCATATTTTGGCTTATACTATGTTTTCCAATCTATGTGGCTCGCAACATTTATCAATTTAACGCTACGATATTGATACATGCTCAAATAAATTGAAGATAGCCCAGCCCGATATGAAGCAATACATACATATATGCAGGTAATTCTAAACTTTAAAAAGTATGATTCTCATACTATAACTATTTATCTAATATCCGAGGGCTAGGCTATAGGCGAGCTCTTTAATGAATCCAGCTTAGGAAAGGATTTAAAAACTCTTTTGCATTTACCCATCGCTAAAACGCATGCATAATGGTGCTGCAATTAGTATTGCAAAAATAAATCGATTGAATTTGGCGATGAGAGCATTTATGGTGTTCGAATTTCCAATGATTTGATTCTGCACACGATTCATTGTGGTGATAAATTTTGATTCTTCATTTAATGGAGGATAACAGTTTTTTTCCTGATGCCTGTTAGCTATGATGCAACTGCAACTGAACTTAATTTAGCGAGAGGTCTTTATGGAGTTCCATCGGTAGATTTGCATAGGTAATGAATAATGAGCTATAATTTGGGATTTAATACGTTTTATACATACACACATTTATTTTTTTGACATAACATACTATATGTATGGGTGAAGTTTTGGAATATATTCACCTGTGCTCACCTAGGTCAATTATGTATACTGTTCTCTTGGGCTTATAGTTATTTATTGCTAAAACAGAAATGTATGTACATTTCATAAAATTTCATGGATATTTTTTTTCCTACGCTCTTTAAAAATTAAAGTTGGTGTTCTACTTGCATCCCCTTTTTTTAGTAATTAAACTTACAACTTATGAAACACAAAATATAGCATTATTGTTGTTTATGGAACTTAAAAGACAACGCACAAAAGTCTGAAGCGATGATATTTCAAAGAGGTGGTGGTCGAAATTAAGAAACGTCCTGGTAGACAATACGTGTTTTCATCCCTCAATATAGAACAAAGGAACTTAGAGTTCTCCAGATCAATCTACCTTCAATCAGATTGAATATATTGCGATCGACGCTAGACACTAGAATCAGAAATGTCCGAACTTTCCGCGGAGCTAACATCTATTCGGATAACTAGCTCGTTGTAGCCAAGGTAGTACTTCGGATTTACAGAATTAAAGCAAAATAAAAGAGACTGGGATACGACCCACACTGATAACTTCACCTCACTTCTGTCGATTTGTCTTGCAAGAAATTTTTGAAAAGATATTTTAGTCGAAAATCAATTTTTACGAACTTTTATTAATTTTTTTAGGTATTTATTTTTGTTTGAGAACTGATCATTCGATTTTTTCAAAATTATATCGAATGTTCAGAAACGTATTTTTTATAATATGAAATTAGTTTGAAGCTAATATTTTTAATTTTTCAAAAGATGATTGAGTAGAAAATCTGTTTTTTCCAAGTTTCGTTAATTTATTTTAGATTTTTAATTTTTTGTAAAAAAAATTAGTTTAATGCCAATATCTTAATGTTTTTAAAATTTATTTGAGTCGAAAATCAATTTTTACTAACTTTTATTAATTTTTTTTAGGTATTTATCTGAGAAATGCCCATTCGATTTTTTTAAAAATTATATCGAATATTTTTTATAAAATGAAATTAGTTTGAAGCTAATATTTTTAATTTTTCAAATGATGATTGAGTAGAAAATCTGTTTTATCCAAATTTCGTTAATTTATTTTAGATTTTTAATTTTTTGTAAACAAAATTGTTAATTCAATTTTTCTCAAAATTTTACTGGATGTTGACAACAATATTTAAAAAAAAAATAGTTTAATGCCAATATCTTAATGTTTTAAAAATTTATTTGATTTTTACTAACTTTTATTAATTTTGTTTAGGTTTTTATTTATTTGTAAAAAAATATCAATTCGATTTTTCTCAAAATTTAAACGAATGTTGAAAATAGTGATTCGGACGTACGAACGTACATAGGTACACACGCACGCACTGATATCTTTCCAAAAATCTTTTATTTCGACTCTAGGGACCTTGAAACGTCGAGAAATGTCAAAATTTTCAATTCGACAAATCGGACCAATTACAATAACTTCCTTTGGGTAGTGAAAACTGAATGTCTGCAGGCAATTGCAGACAAACAACTTAAAGTGGCGCTACAAATAAGGACAAGAGCTGCTCACGAGCCCTATGGGTAGAAGGGGAGAAAGGAACACCGACTTATCGGAAAGAAAAAGCGAGAGAAAGCATGAAAAGCGTGCGGTCAAAGATGTAAAGAGGTTCAAAAGTTCTATGATCATGTGAAACAAAATTCACAAGCATATAAATCTCGAACCGAAGGGTGTAAAGACGAAAGTGGAAACATCATAGCAGAACCGCAGTCAATGCTGAGGATATGGAATTTTCACTAATGCAGGCTGTATAACGCTGATATGACGAACCGAATTCCAGGCAGGATGATTCATTTAATATACACGTCGAAAGCCGACAATATTCCCGACTCAGACGAAGTAAAGATTACTATATCCAAGCTAAGGTCTAACAAAGCCGCTAGAGCAGATGGTTTGAATGCCCAGCTTGTCATAAAAGTTGGACATAATTTGGTTAGGAGCATGTTATAACTTATTTTTAAAAATACTGAAAAGCTGCACCAACTATAGAGGAATCAGTCATCTTAACATCGCTTACAAATCTTCTCTGCCGTAATATGTGAAGGTCTAAGACCCATCGTCAACAACCTGATAGGTCCTTCCCAATGTGGTCTTATACCAGGAAAGTCCAAAGTCGATCGAATAATCATATTACGGTAGATCATGGAAAAAAATTAAGAACATCAAATCGACATCCACAATATCTCCATCGATTTCAAGGCCGTGCATAAAGGGACGAACTGTATAGAACCATATCTAGTTTAACTGTATAGAACCATATCTAGTTTAAGCATCCAAACTTGTCCATTTGTGCAGGATGACCATGGAGAATCCACCATAAAGGCTGAAAACAACTTAACAGAACCTTTCGATGTCAAAGAAAGCTTTAGCCAATGTAATGCGCTTGAAAGAATAGTGCAGAGCTCCCACGTCAACACTAGAGGAACTCAGCGTGATTTCAATGGGGATTTTTTGAGTATTGAGTCATAGACGGAGAAATGGGTTTAGGGCTTAATGAGGCCAAACCAAAGTACATGATGTCATCAAGAAAGGACTGACACCGACGTCTCGGTCAAAACATCACCATCGACAGACGTACCTTTGAGTCCGCTATGAACACAGAAAACAACACAATCTTTTAAAAATGGGTGCTATTTATGTCTTTCTCTTACCCCATAGCATGGTATGAAATCCTAAGTTTAAAAACTGGGAAACACAAAAAAGGTTTTAGAAAATATTAACCACATATGTATGAGTACATCTTTGTGCTATTTCATAACTTCAAGTAAAACATAAGTCAGCTGGTTCATAAATATCTATAGTTTATTTTCATAGGCATGTATATAAGCTCAGGTTTACAGACTAAAACCTATTTTCATATACAATATTATATGACTGTACCTAAGTAAGTAAGAATCGTCGCCTCTCTATATCTATACCCCTTAATTCCTTCCACTATCTTAACAAAAACAAAATCAACTTCTTTACAATACCCAGAAAACTGTGGAAAATATATACCTCTACTTCTGAGTTTCACAAACATTCATTTAACACGAATAAATTCTTTCACCCTCATACATGTGCCCTTTGTAGTGCAACCGATGCATCCAATGACTGAAAAACTTATTCCAGGAATCTAAACATTATGCCCAGAGCTAGCGGTAGTATCAATAAAAGTGCCAGGCCAGTTGCATGTTGCCATTGACATCAGTACAACATTTGAAGAGAACTGTTGTAATTATTTTATGCAGCATTAAGCACAACACAATATTTGTTTGTGAAATGATATCGGTATAGCGAGAAAGGGTCAAGGAACTTCAAAACTTTAAGACTATTTATATATATGTTTGTATTATTATAAGGACAGATAGTTAGATTGGTAAGTCCTTTTGGACGAAATGTCGTGACGAATTTGGATCCGTAAAATAACTTACAAAGAAATAACCCCCAATAGGGACTTTATTGCATTATAGTATTAATCCCCAAATTTAAAAATGAAATAAATTCCTAAAAGGGGCATTATATAACTTCCCAAAAAATATTGAAAAAAGTCTCAAAGAATTATCTTACCATTTCATTTCCTATGAGCGTTTAGCCTTCGGGGGCGGTCTTGGTGCGTTTACTTTTTCAAAACATCTTCAAATAAAAATAATAAAAGAGGCTGGTTTGCGACCCACATTGACAACTGCCTTTCTCGACTGTAGATTTGTTTTGCTTAAAACTTAAACAAAATATTTACAACAATAAATTGTGATAGATAAATAATTTTAAGTCAATATCTTTCTTTGTTTTGCTAATGCTTGAGTGGAAAACCATTTCTTTACAGATTTTTGTAGGTTTTCGGTTCTTGATCAAAAATTACCAACAGTATTTGGGATATGATGAAATAGAAAATCAATTTTTTCCAACTTTAATAGCATTTCTTGCAAGTTTTTATTTTTTATATAAACAAATTCAGATTCTGTTTTTCTTAAAATATTAATCATAGAATAAAATCAATTTGGAATCAATATCCTCATATATTCATGAGATATGTATAAAGAATCGAACATCAATTTTTACCAATTTTGCGATTTTAATTTTTATGAAAACAAACTGACTGTTTAATTTTTACTAAAATGTTATTAGTTTGATAACACGTCACATTATAAAAGTACAACATAAAATTTAATTTAAGTCTCTAGCTCTATTGGTAAGTGAGATATTTTAGGTTAACCAATTTTTTTTTAATTTTTTAATTGCTATAAAAAACCGTAATATTTCAGGGGTATTGTATGTTGCGTGCGAGAAATATTAGAATCCTCGAAGTGTAGTTCTCGCCATGAAAAGTGCTTTTTAAATCAGCCCTTCAAATTGGGCGTATAACTGTAGGTCCCCTTCATCACTGGCAACATTACTCAAACACGGGATTGGTTGAGAGTTCTGGAGAAATGTTGCGCTACTATTTTTTTTGTTTTCAAAATTTGTAAAAGTAACTTATTAACTATTTTTTTCCCAAAAAAATCATTTAAGAATTTTGTGGGGATTAACATAAAAAAATAATTCGAGATTTTCTTATTCTTTGTATCAACAAAACTGTTTTGACCTCAACAAACGATTTCATTTATTTTGTACAATAAATTTAGTTAAAAACTTTCAGTTTTTAAAAGATGTTTGCGGTGGTAATTGGGAAGAGGCGACCGTCAGATCACTTAGCCCAACCTGTCAAAATTATTAAATATTTGAGTCGAAAGTAAATTTTTACCAAGTTTTTGTATTGTTCTCTTTTTAGGTTTTTATTTTTTTGTAAAAAAAACTGTTAATTCGTTTTTTCTTAAAACTTTTTTGAATATTGAAAACAATATCTCTTATAAGTTAAAATTAGTTGGAAAGAATCGAAAAACGATGCAAGCTGTAAAGAGACCAAATTCTTACATGACCAAAAATTATGGAAAAAACTACTGCAATGTCCCAAAGGCATAAAAAAACGTGAGGAATTCTTCGGAAGCTGTACGATTGATCGCAAACTAAAATATCTCAAAACGAAATCTCGCATTTTTAAAAATTTCACGGAAAACAAAATTTCGCATTTATAAAATCTTACATAAGAAAATTTCGCACTTTCAAAATCCCGCATACTAAAATTACGCATTTTTGAAAAAAAGCTCGCACGTCTTTCTAAACGATAACTATATCCGTCTATAATAAGCTTTTTACCCCCTTTATTACTTTCTACAACATTAATTTCCATTTTTAAAAAAGACTACAAACTTTATTGAACTTTTTTTCCATATAACTAAACTCTCGACAATAAATTTATGTTACAGCTGTAGAGAGAGTGCCAACTTACTTACTGCTTAAAAATGTAAATAACGGCATCTTTTTAGATATAGAAAAATACAATTTTGTTTTTCTCGTTCTTAGAATCAACAGTTATGTTTTTTGTTGATATTTATAATACAATGATTACAATTTAAAGCAGTAAACAAGTAGATTATGCATAGGTAATATCAGACAGACTTATAATCTCTATTTTATTTTATTTCAATGGGTGATTTTAAATTGCGAGATTTTGTAATTGCGAGATTTCGATATGACAGATTTCATAATTCGAGATTTTAAGATGCGAGATTTTAAAAACGAGATTTTAAAATGCGGTCAATCGTACCCAATTTATCCTCTTCATCGGTTTCTATGCTCGTTGTCAATGACACTCTTTTTGTTGGCTCTTTAGAAAAAGCTAATCGCTTTGCTTGGCAGTTTGCCGCCAATTCTACGCTGCAAGGAAGTGTAATGACTCCGCCTGCACTTGAGCGAGTAAGTGATTCTATGGGACCAATCTTTTTTCGAACTCGTACTGTGGCAAGAGTCCTAAGACTAATCAGGTCTCGTTCTAAACGGATGGAAAACGGCATTTGTCGAGCCTAGTCCCAAAAAAGGTGACTCTTTCTCACCCTCTAATTACCGACCGATTGCATTTACGTCCCTCCTTTCCAAGGTCATGAAAACACTGATTACTTATCAGCTCAAGAAAAATCTTGAAGATCGAAAGCTTCTTAATGACCGACAATACGGCTTTCGTAGCAATAGGTCCACTTGTGATCTCATGGTTCATCCACCGAACAGTGGAGCAAATCTTTACATCGTTTCGGAGAAATTAAGATTATTGCACTTTATATTTCAAAAGCATTTGATAGGGTTTGACATCAGGCTCTCTTATCAAAACTGCGTACTTTCGGTTTTCATGAAACCCTGCTTCACTGGATTAGTAATTACCTTTTGTATCGTTCAATACAAGTATTATTGGATGGATTCAAGTCTGAAATCCATAAAATAAATGCTGGTGTCCCCCAGGGCTCTATTCTATCTCCAACACTCTTTCTCATTTTGAGTAATAATCTCCTGTCTGCAACATCTAATCCATTACATTGTTTTGCTGACGATAGTACTCTTAGCTTTTCATATTCGTTTTCAGACTCAAATTCCTCTTTTTCGGATGTGGAACTGCAACGACAAAATATGATAAGCTCATTTAATTCCTCATTAAACAGCATTGTTTAATGAGGATTTAAAAACCGCGTGGAATTTAATGCTTCGAAAACCCAATTCTGTCTTGTATCGTTAAAGTGAGATATACCCCCATTGCCATTATCCATGGATGGCACTTGCATCAATGAGACTGAACACCTCGATATTCTCTATATGTGTGTCACCAACCACCTCTTGTGGAATGATCACATACGCTATGTTGCAAAAAATGCCGCAAAGTGTTTGGGTTTCCTTAGGCGATGCAAGAAATTTTTCACCCTTTCTTATCTGGCTGTTATCTACAAGACTTATATACGTCCAAAGCTTGAGTATAACTCCCATCTCTGGGCTGGTGCTTTTGCAACTTATTTGAGCCTCAAAATTGAACGTAGAGATTTTCGATTAATTGGTGAAAACATTATCTCGGATCATTCTTGTCTGACCCTTTTTTAACGTTATTTTAACGGCTTATGATCTAGTGAAATAGCCAGTTGCATTCCTCCCCTTAAACAGTTCAACCGTAATACTCGCGCTTCTAGGGATGCTCATCAGTATACCCTCGGACCAAACTTCGGCCGTACTGTCAAATACAGAGATTCGTTGTTTAGCCGTACTACGCGAATGTTGTATGCCTTACCATACTCTGTCTTTCCTAGTCATTGCAATATTCAGGAATTCATAACCAATGTGCACCGACATCTCCTTTTAAACCCTTTTTCCTCTTCCTATTGATAACACTGTGCCTCAGCATAAGGGTAGTAATATACCCTTGAGTGTGTGCTTATTATAAAAAAAAAATCTTTACATCTTTTCTCTAAATTTTTTTTAGGTTTTTAATTTTTTGTAAAAAAACCTGTCAATTCGATTTTTTTTTTCAAATTTTACAAAATGTTTAAAACGATATTCTTCGTTGCACAAAAATATTTTGGAGATAAAATCAATTTTTGTTCGTAAAATTTTCTAGGTTTTTTCAGTTTTCTGATTTATAAAAAAAACCTTTATTGGATTTTTTTCCAAAAATGTATTTGTTGTTACGTTACAACATATAATAAAAAATTTAATTCATGTCTCTAGCGTTATTCGTTCGTGAGATATTTGATAATTACTATGGTTAAAAAACCACCAACGAAATATTTTTGAAAGTACTTTTTGCATTTTTCTGCATTGTTATCTGTATAATAAAATTTATTTGAAGTCGATATCTCAACTGGTTCTTGAACTAAGGACGACGAAAAAACGTCGGGATCGTACTTATACACAACTCTCTTAACATCTTTTATTTCAACTCTTAGGAAATTGAAACGTTATTCTTTACCGGAATAATGTAGAATGATGAAAATAAATGATACCAGCTGTTTTCAATTCTTAGCTTGGGGTTCCTTTGCAAAAACCAGTAGAGTCATACCAAAAACAAATAGGTTCCTATACGTAAAAAAAAATAAAAATCAATGACCCCATGCAAAACTATACCAAGTGCAAATATGCTATTTTTTAGGAGAGACGTTGAAAGTTGTTTGAGTATAACTTTTTTCTTATTTGATAGATTTCTGAGTTGAATACATCAGTCATTGTATTGTATAATTTTTTTTTTTAATTAAACGTCGAATCAGTGTTAATGCGTCTTCTAGATTAAATTGGAGTTGGTATGTTTATTACTGTAAGCTTTTACTTCAAATGATTCTATATCATGTTAGTATTAAACTGCACGGAAAGAATATATTTGAATTCTATTATAATTTTACTTAGTATGAAAGTGGACGCAACATATTAAGAACACGGGGCCCTAAGTGTTCCTCAGAATTGTGAACTATGAAATTTTTGCACTTTCAATGTATAATTATTATAGAATATACAAATAATAAAAAGAACGATTAAAGATCAACTTTTTTATTTATAACAAAAAAATAAAGAGTTTCACATTGTTTGTAAAATGTAATTATGTTTAGTCATCATTTTCGGTGTCTGATGGAGCTGGAACAGAAGATGGGGTTTTTAATGTCCTGTAGAATTCTTGGTAAATTGAAGGAATAAGATTTTGTTTGCAAAGCGAAATATATTCTAAATATTTTTCAGTGGAAACGGCAATAGGTTCCCGTAAACTCTATCAAACATTTCCTGCGGAAACTTTTTTGATTGGTTCTTGTTTCTATATTTTGTTTTTGCAGCGTTTAATTCTTTTATTTTGAATTAATCTTCAAACAAATATTTGTAGTTCATCACATAATGTTTGTCAGCATTGAAATATACTTCACGAATTTTACTTATTGTCAGTTTTTCGTTATCCGTGTTTTTTATCGAATTCAGAGAATGTGAAAAAGTTTTGAAATCTTTGAAATCATCTTGTATCATTTCTGTTACTTTATTGATACCATTAAATTGGTGTGTAGACTATTTTATTTTCCTGACTTTTTCAATTAGTGCATATACACTATTGCCCTCGTTTTGGGTGTGGCCTTTCTCTAAAAATCTATGAGTGATGTTTATCTTAAAGTTTTTGGATACCCATCCAAAAAAACCGAACAAAGCCTTGTTTTTTTTTGTTTACCACTATTGTCTGACCAGAAATGGAAATTTAGTACACCTTTTGTCACGTATTCTTCAATAAATTTAAGAAGGCAGTTTAAAACCTCTGCACACCTCGTTTTGCCGATGGTTTCATCCCAAACATATCAATTGGCTTCGTGAGAGGCAAGTTCATAAACCATGAAATTATAGACTTGTAATTTTCTTTTATAATAAAAGTAGCTTGCATTGGCAGTAGGAGTGGGAAGAATTTTTTCGAAGTCAAAACAAGCAGTAAGAGTGGCTGATGTAGCTTGTGCAGCTGTTTTCTCAGCTTCTTTTAACTCTCGAGCTTTTTTTTTGTGGAACAAATGTTGATCATTTTAAAATTTTGAAGCTATTTTTTCATCAGGAGTCATGTTTTCGTATTTCAAACAGAAATCGCATTGATCTTTCTTTGAAACATAAAAACTTAAATTAAAGTTAAATATGTCATATAATCTATTCAAACCATCCTTCATAAGGACGAAACATTTGTCCAACTGACTTAATATCGTTACTTAGGTATTTTTTGTTCGTATCCTTTCGGCAGTAATGTGATTCTACTAGCGGAAATAACTCAGTGTGTTCCTTTACAAACATTCTCGAGTTTTCTCTTAACTAAATTACTGGCCTAAAATGCTGCCCTCTCCCTCTTTTATCTGGACTTAGGATTATTTCATTACTCATCGCAATCTTTTCAAAAACTGTCCGGATCAATTGAGCAGAGATTGAAAACGTATTCGAAAACATTTTTTGACAAACTTGGACTTTGTGTTCAATATTAGCCGCGTTTTATTATCACCGTGATCTGATCCGAATCAGATCATGATAATAAAACAGCATTGGATCATCATATTTTTTATTATTTAAAGTTTGGTGGCAGTGTCAAATTCGTTCTTTCAAAAGTGCCATTTCGAAGCAAAAAAAATATAAACAAATACCCAAAATGAAAGCTGCTGCGGTTGATCGAAGTATTCATTTTAATTTTTATTTCTTTTCTCTATTAAAAACTTTTATAATTTGCAGTTTTTATTTGAAAGTGATGAAAGCGAAGAATCAAACAATTCAATTTTATCCCTATTGAATCTTATCGATGATGATTCAAGTTCCAGTTGTAGCTCCACAACTTCTGAAAATGTGCAAATCACAAAAATCAAAAAATGTTGAAAATACTTTTACATGGGATTTATTTGAAATCATTCTTTAAATTGAAAATGGTTGTAAGAAACACTTAGGTGACATAAATTAGACCTCAGAACCGTCTAAACCATCCCAATAAAGAGAGTAGTTTTAAAATGACAGAAAATTTAAAACGAGAGAAAATCATACAAAATTCTTTAAAGTGTTACATTCAACCCACCGTCATTTCAAAACTACTCTCTTCATTGAGATGGTGCAGACGGTTCTGAGTTCTAATTTATGTCACCTAAGAATTTCTTACAACCATTTTCAATTAAAAGAATGATTTCAAAAAATTCCCATGTAAAAGTATTTTCAACATTTTTTTCTGCTGCAGCTTTCTCGATTTTATTTATGTTTTTTGACATTTAAAGCAGGGTTGCCCATAGAACATTTTGATCAATGATACTTTTTTAATTTTTTTTTGGGAAAATAATACCCATAAATTATGTAAAATATACATTTTTTTGGACTTAATTATTTGAATTTCACCAATTAATTAGTTTTGTTAAAATATCTAATTATTTCATGGATTATATACCAAATAAATAAATATAAAGCTTCTCGCTTTTTATTTAAAAAAATATTATATTTCAGTCAAGTTAAAATGTTTATATGGCAATACAATACAGGTTTTATTTAATTTGTTTGCAATGATACCAACATTTACATGTGAAATCACAATGATCCTTGTTGTGAAAAAAAGAATTAAATTTTGGATCTCAAATTGAGATCCAAACACAAAGCAGGATCTTTTTTTTTTTTTTTTTTTTTATAATTAGCAAACACTAAAAGGGTTTTTTATACCTTTAATATGCCAAAGACACAGTGTGAGCATTAGGAAAAGAGGGAAGGGTTGGATAGGAGGTGTCGGTGTACATTGGTTTTAAATTTCTGAACATTGCAATGACAGGGAAAGATAGAGCGTGGCAAGGCGTTCCACATTCGCGTAGTACGGCTAAAAATAGAATCTCTGTACTTCATAGTACGTCCGAAGTTGGGCTCAAGGGTAAACTGATGGGCATTCCTAGAAGCGCGGGTATTACGGTTAAATTGTTTAAGGGGAGGAATGCAACTGGCTATTTCACTAGAGCATAGTCCGTTAAAATAACGGTAAAAAAGGGTGAGGCAAGAAACCTTGCGTCGATGTTCGAGTGATGTAAACGAGTTGATGATGTTAATGTCACCAATCATTTTAAAAGCTCTTTTTTGAATACTGTCCAAGAAGCTTAAATAAGTTACTGGAGCACCAGCCCAGAGATGAGAGTTATATTCAAGTTTCGGACGTATATAGGTTTTGTAGATTGTAGCCAGATCAGACGGAGAAAAAAATTTCTTGCAACGTCTCAAAAAACCTAGACATCTTGCGGCATTTTTGGCAACATCGCGTATGTGATCGCTCCACAATAGGTGGTTGCTGATGCACATTCCGAGGATGTCATGATTTTCTGTTTCGTTGATGCAAGTGCCACTCATAGATAGTGGCAAAGACGGTTTATCTCGCTTTAACGATGCAAGACAGCATTGCGTTTTCGAAGCATTAAATTCCACACGATTTTTTATTCCCCATTGTACAATGCTGTGTAAGTCGGAATTTAATGAGCTAATCATATTTTGCCGTTGCAGTTCCACATCCGAAGAGGAGAGTTGTGAGTCTGGAAACGAATATGAAAAGCTAAGAGTGCTATCGTCAGCGAAACAATGTATTGGATTAGAAGTAGCAGACAGGAGATCATTTATAAAAATGAGGAAGAGGGTCGGAGACAAAACGGAGCCCTGGGGCACACCAGCGTTTATTTTATGAGTTTCAGACTTGAATCCGTCCAAAACAACTTGTATTAAACGGTTCGAAAGAAAATTTCTAATCCAACGAAGAAGAGATTCGTCGAAACCGAAAGCACGCATTTTCGATAAGAGAGCAAGATGCCAAACTTAATCAAATGCCTTTGAAATATCAAGTGCAATAATCTTACTTTCTCCAAAACGATGTAAAGATCTGTTCCACTGTTCGGTGAGATGAACCATGAGATCACCAGTGGACCTATTGCTACGAAAGCCGTATTGCCGGTCATTAAGAAGCTTCCGTTCCTCAAGATATTTCTTAAGCTGATAATTAATCAGCGTTTCCATGACCTTAGAAAGAAGGGACGTTAGTGCTATCGGTCGGTAATTTGTGGGAGAAGAAGATTCGCCTTTTTTTGGAATTGGCTGAACAAATGCAGTTTTCCAACTACTCGGAACGAGCCCAGAAGAATAGGATAGATGGAAAAGCTTACGCAGTGGTTTTGCTAGCGTGGAAGAACACCTCTTCAGAATAATAGCGGGGATACCATCTGGGCCAGCGGATTTATGAATGTTGAGATCTTTAAGAACTCTCGCCACAGTTCGAGTACGAAAAAAGATTGGTCCCATAGAATCATTTACGCGTTCAAGAACTGGGGGAGTCATGACACTATCTGGTAAGGTGGAATTTTCGGCGAACTGCTTTGCAAATAAGTTGGCTTTATCAATAGAGCTAACTAAAGGAGTGTCATTGACAACAAGCGTAGGAACCGAGGAAGAGGAAGAATTCCTCATGTTTTTTACAAATGACCAAAAATTCTTACTGCCTTTGGGACATTGCAGTATTTTTCGCCGTAATTTTTGGTCATGTAAAAATTTGGTCCTTCGAATATAGGCGTTGCAGGCCTTCCTGGCTTGCTTAAACTTTTTCCGGTTTTCCTCAGTTGGGTTGGCTTTAAAACACCGGAAGCTCACCTCTTTCTCCTTGATAACCTCTTTGCAGCTCGAATCGAACCATGATTTAACCTTGGGTTTAATACTTTTAACCCTATTCGGGATAAACGTTTCCATTCCCAAATGAATCATACTAGAAATCATATCTGCACTGGAGTCTACGTCGCTACCGAGGAAGCATAGCGACCAGTTAAAGATCCTGAAAAAATTATTGAGACCGTCCCAGTTGGCTTTCTCGTACTGCCAAACGGTTCTCTTTGGAGCTCTTTCTTTAACTGGATTTGTTTGACACGAGAAATTAGCAGATATAACACTATGGTCCGATGTGCCTAGAGGCGTCAATACACTGATTGTGTACTTATCAGGATCAGAAGTGAGAAACAAGTCAAGGGTATTTTCTGCTCGGCCGTTAACGTCTGATATTCGAGTAGGCTCATTGGCAAGCTGAGTAAGATGGTTAAACTCAGCAAAAATCTCAGCACACATTCCTTCGGGCGTTGTCTGGCCCGAATGGCGAAGCCACGAAGAATTGTGAACATTGAAATCGCCCGTAATAACGATTTCAGTGTGAGGATACAGGGAGACAATTCTTTGTATGGAGTCAGACAGAGCATCAATTTCCTGAGAAGTTGAAACTCTGTCCAGGTTTGGGCTCCGATAAAGAAAACAATAGTGAATGATGTGCTTATTCACGGAAAGTTTTAACCACATGAAATTAAAAAGGGAGTTGGTACAATGACCGTATTGTGGTAAAAGTTGATATGCAACATCATTCCTAATATATATGGCGAGACCATGGTGTGAGAAGAATAATGGCACTAAGCAATACCCATGAATAAAAAATTCAGCAGGATCGGAATCTTCACCTACTTGGGTTTCACTCAATGCCAAAACAGCTGGTCTGTTAGAATTAATGTGGATGTATACAGACAGAAAATTCGATCTTAGCCCACGAACATAACTATAGTCTACTCTAAAATAACCAGTCATTGCAATATAAAAAAATCTTAAAATCAAAACAAACGAAC
Organism: Eupeodes corollae; assembly: GCF_945859685.1. NCBI lineage: Eukaryota > Metazoa > Arthropoda > Insecta > Diptera > Syrphidae > Eupeodes > Eupeodes corollae. The sequence continues at coordinate 135,241,436 of NC_079147.1, forward strand.
TTCTAAGTATATTACTGTATAAGATTATTTAAAGATCTTTACAATACAACCTCACTACTAGTGTTATGCCTTTAGTAGTGACGTTGAATTGGTCCGGACCCTGACAATCAAAACAGTAATCTACAATCCATTTGTTATTGAATGAACCAACACATACACATCATTGAGCGAGCTTTCAAAAAGCATAGCCCAATGCATGCACCTGCTGAGACACTCAACTGTAGAGAAAAATGAAAGAAAGAGTGAAGGGAATGCACTTACTGTGTTCTGGTAGGTTTTTTTTTTATTATTTATTTCTTTTTCCTTTTGTGTTGCTTTTTTTTTTAATATGAATGCTGTTGTTTTTCACTGTTTTTTTTTTGTATCATTATTATTTTTTGTTGTTTTAGTTTAATTTATTATATTCTTTTTATCACTATTTTTTTTTGTTTTGTTTTGGTAAATGGTTCTATTTCAGTTTTTTTGTTTCGTATTGTTTTAAATAAATTAACATAACGAGACTGCGACGGGGACGGGGACGGGAGACAAGACAACAAATAATCGAAAAAAAAAATGCAGAACACGACGAGGACATGAACCTCCCCACTCGAGCTTTCACTGACAACTCTTGTGTTGTTGTTGTAATGCATGTAAATTCTAGATCCGGATCAGATCATGGTGATAATAAAACGCGGCTATTATCTTGAATGAAAACTAAATTATACTTATTAGTGCATGTCCTTTTGTTTTGTTTTGAAGTTACACCAACAAGAGTTCGTTTTTTATCATTATTTTCAACAAGCCTTGACAAGAATTCCCGCTGCCTTGTTCTGCATCCAAGTTTATAAGAGCTTTTAAAAAGATTTATATGGCCTCCTCTGAAATTTTACTTTCACATTTCATCCTGCCAGTGTCTCCACATCCTTTCAGCATACGTTTTTCTTCTCTTGGAACACCTTTTGAAGAAGTGAAAGGTTTTCCTGATTTTTTTAAACGTTTGGCTTGATGCCGTTTCCAAAAGTTTTTGAATGATGGGGCGCTTTCTTCCAGAGTTGGTTTTGAGATTTCGGGAGTGTCTTACTGGTGGTTATGATCAACAATATTCTTTTGAGGAGGTGTCAAAATACAGTGTGCTGGCGTGGAAATGCTGGAGTCAGAAATAGTGAAAAGCTACGATAAAATCTCTGAAAGTGGTTACATATTATTTATTTTTAGCAGTGTGACAAGTCATAATTTCATAACAGAATTCTAAATATGTTAAACATTATTTTTAAAATTAGGAAGCATTTTTTTTAGATCTTATTGCTTCCACAATAACTCAGGTCTCTTGTAAAGAAAAACTCGACTGATTTTTTAACATTTAGGTTTTTTGATGTAAACAAAAATTGTTAACTTACGATGGGGTAAAAAATTATAGTACTATTAATTTCCTTTCAACTTGCTTCTCCTTTGACTTATGATATTCCCTGACCATAAATGAGAAAATTGATGAACTTTGTATGTAGGTCTTAGTACGAAAACTCAATAACAGAATTTAAAAAAAAATGATGAAATCACGATGAGAGTATTTTTTTGTATGTTTTCCGCTTTCAAAAAGTCATAATATTCAACAGAGATTATTATGTATGTTCGTTAGCAAGCCTAAACAGCATCTATAAATCTTTGTTTTTTTTTTTCACAATAATAGTGCCTTGCCTTAACCTTTTACCTTTTGCCCAGTCGTAAAAATACAAAATTATCAACTTAAAAAAAGGAAATGTTTATCAGTTCCGCATTATTCCAAATACATATTTATATTATCCTACATTCATATGTATACATATTTTATTTTTTCTTTATTTGCCATAACTGTCATTTGTTGCCCTTTTTACTTTTATTGCTTTTTTTTGGACTCACTCCTTATCACCATAAAGGGATGACATATAAAATTCTAGGACGAAAAAATATATATACGCATGGTATATCCAATACCCATCCTTCATTTTGTCATAGAGCAAAAACATTAAAAATAAATGTCCATATCTATCCCGATAGGTAATTCTTGTGTTTTATAGCGTCCATTTGTGAAAAATTAGGACAGTGCTATATGTGTCAGGTCTGTGTTTACTCGCGAACCCTAGGATTATTTGTTTAGAATCGGGTCAGTTCAGCTACACTTTATAATAAAAACACTGAATAAATTCAAGCTATAGAGCCATAAACTGAAGATATGATACTGAATAACTTTTCATTTGTTTTGCTCACAAGATTCAACATTTGTAAGAGAAAATACATAAAATGACTAAATAAGTACTGGGTACCTTACCTATGCAGAAAGCTAACTCGTTTGGAAATATATGTGTTTGGGTAAAGGTTTTTTTTAAACGATTGGTCTTTCAATGCCTTTTTGATAAAAGACTTTTTCGCGTACGGACTCTATTATAAACCTTTATCTGTTTGTTGAGGCCATAAAATCCTATATCGTACAATTTTAGCCTCCAGAGCGTGGTATAGGAAGAGGTTTTTAAAAAGATGAATAAATACACAAAAGTTGATTGATAAGAATAAAATATGTTTTAAGTAATAAAATTGCATAAAGATGATATATCCGCACTTCGAAATGAATTTGACGATCTGACTAAAACACAAGAGATTCAGGAAAACCGAAATGTTGCTTGTGACGCCGTACTTAATGGGACTCCTTATTCACCCGACGAAAACCTTAAAGGAATCTTCATTCACTTGTGTTTATCGCTTAACGCAAAAGCACCAACACTCGCTAACATATTTCGCACCCGACCGACGAATTCCAGTTCACCTGATTCTTCAATCATCATCAAGTTTTGCACCCCGTATGATAAAAACACAAACGATCCGTAGCTGAGCATTGTAAGCAAAATAACAACAAACCAATCTCCCTTCGTGACGTTAACTTTGCACGCAATGCCGAAAGCCCTATTTTCCTTCGCGAGTGTTTGACGAAAAAAAAAACATTTTTTGCTACAATCTGCACTTCGATTAAAAAAACAAAATAAACTATTATCGGTGTTTACAAGGGGGGGACTAGTATACATTAAACGTCAACCAGATGATGCTGCGGTTCTTATTGACAAAAACGAAGACTTGTCCAGGGTTGCCATGACTGCTGCTGTAAATACATAATAATTTTGTAAACATTATTTGCTAAAGTTTTTCTTGTTTTTATTTCACTTTAATTCATTTATTTTCTTGAACTGAGTAGTACTACTTTATTTTTATTTTTTTTCCTTTTTACGTATATAATTTTTTTTTTCTTTTTTTAATTACATACATACATATCTACATTCTTTTATCTTTATTTTTTAAATTATTGGTAAAACTTTTTTTAATTACTTACATAATTTATCATAATATCATAAATACTATTTTCAATTTTAAGTATGAATTCCTCTGGTGTTGGCTATGATTTGGTTTTGCGTTCAATGATTAGGGTGCTTTGCAGTCAATGTATGGGTTTTCAAGTTTGCCATATTAATGCTCAAAGCTTACGAAAAAAATTGACGAGTTTAGATATGCGTTTGAAGGTTCTGGAGTTGATGCTATATGTGTTTATGAAACTTGGTATCCCATTAACTTTCCCTGCACCATGTTTCATTTAAATGGTTATAGAATTTTTAGGGCTGATCGAGGTGATAGAGGAGGTGGAGTTGCAATTTATGTTCGTGATGGCATAACTTGTAGGATTAATTGTGCAGCTATTGATTGGTACAGTTTACAGACCCAATAGATTCGTTGATCTTTCACCTCTCGTATCTCTTATGGAGGAAATTGCTGTGATGTCAACTAAAATTGTTTTATGTGGGGATATTAATAGTAATCTGTTAGTAGAAAGCACGTTAGTTGACACAATGATCGTTTAATTTATCATCGGTAAATGAACATGAGCCAACTCAGTTTACTAGTAGTTCAAGTTCACTACTTGATGTTATTTTTGTTAGTAACATGAATAATGTTCTGTTCTATGACCAACTTGTTGCTCCTGCCTTCTTAAAACATGATCTGATTTTTCTCACTTTTAATTTCAATATAATTCGACCCCCAACAATTTTCGAGTATCGAGATTTAAAAAATGTAAATTATTCTGCTCTTGAGCGAAATGTTTCGATGATTGATTGGGATAGACTTTACTCTATGCCTTCTCCCAACGATCAAGTAGAATTGTTTCAAACTAGCATTGAGTATCTATTTAACACGTATGTTCCCCTTAGACAAACATTTTTAACACATCGGTCTCAACCATGGTTTACTCCAGAAATTTCCTCTCTCATGTACCAAAGAAATCAAGCATACCTACGTTGGAATAGATATAGGTTAGAAGATCTTCACAGATCATACCGGTTACTTCAAAACCAAGTCGTTTGTAAGATACGCACTGAAAAATCAAAAGTTTTCAAAAATCGTCTTAATTCATCAATTAATGGTCGAAAACTGTGGAGCAATCTACGTGATTTCGGTATTGGAAAGCAAAACAGTTCTAAGTGTCATGACATTGACATTCAATGAGTTGAATAAACAATTTTTAGCGTTGCCATCTACATCTTCACTGGATTTGTATGAAGTATTTAACGAAGGTAATTCTTTAGTCTCCCAATCTGCTTTTGAGTTCTCTAGGATTGATTGTACTGAAGTGGTTGAAAGCTTTATGCTAGTTAAATCCAATACAGTTAGAATTGATGGTATACACCCTTTTATTAGAGCTTTACTACCACTTCTTTTGAATTATATTAGACATTTGTTTAATACAGTACTAACAACCGGTATTTTTCCAACGATTTGGAAGCAAGCAAAGATAGTCTCCGTACCAAAATCATCTAATGGCAAGGATTTTCGTCCAATCTCTATACTTCCATTTATTTCTAAGGTTTTAGAAAGGATTATGCAAAGACAAATAAATACATACCTAAGTAGAGTCGATTTACTGACACCTTTTCAGTCCGGCTTTCCTCCAAAACATAACTGTTTGACAGCGCTATTGAATGTGTCTGAAGACATTAGACTAGCTGTTGATGTCGATAATGTAAGTTTTTTCTTTCTTCTATATTTTTCAAAAGCTTTTGACACTATCGAACACTCGATTCTCATACGTAAGCTTATTCATCAATTTAATTTTTCATCTTCTGCTGCTAATTTGCTTCATTCTTATCTAAGTGATAGAAAACAGGCTGTAAGTCTCTCCGAAAGGTTGTCTTCTTGTTTGCCGGTCTTGAAAGTTGTTCCTCAAGGATCGGTGTTGGGCCCGAAGCTTACGGTTGCCTTCAACAACACAGTAAGATACATCTACGGTCTTTACGGTCTTTAAAGATATGACCATATCTCCGAGTTTGCTTCTTCTCCAAAAGGTAAAAAAACTTCGTAAAGGTACCAGCCAAGAACAAAAGCCTGTAAAGGCGGGGAGCATTGCAATGTAACCGCAGTCTTTCCTGAGAATATGGAAAGACCACTTCTCGATTATAAGTAAGGGAGATGCAATCACTCAACCTAGGCAACGAAGAACAACAATTCCGCCTACCCGACCTCGACGAAGTAAAGATAACTGCGTCTAAACTGAGATATGACTTGTTAGGAAGTATGCACAAACTCAACAGAGACAAACTATGCTGAAGAAAGGAATCTACGGATCATCGCATATAAACACCTTTCTGTCGTATTTTGTGAACGTATGAAGCTGTTCGTCAACAACCTGGAGGTCCTTATCAATGTTGGCTTAGACCTGAACGTACTCAGGACAACGCAAGCAGATCCTGAAGAAGCCATCTTTGACGATGAGTTTTACATAATTGAAGATCCGAAGGAAAAAATGGAGGCGGCAAGTGTACAAGGTGAATGTTAACATTCGCCACAACCACGACCTGGAAAACAAAACCCTACTTAATCACTTTTATCTTATCGAAATGATATCACACAATTGCGATCTGAGAGCCGCGGTTTAATGCGGTTCAATGACGATTCCTTGGCAAATGCCATATTCGCCGAGCAAACGGGACCAAGTGCTTTGTTAGTGACGAAGGTTGAGCTTCAGCTCATCTTCAATACAATAAAAAACGAAAAGTCAGCACGTGGCGGTGGTATATCCAACGTTTTACTAAGACATTTACCGATGGAAGCAATTGACGTTTACACCACACTCTTCAACAATGCACTAAATAATGCATATTATCCAGTGCATTGGAAGAACGCTGTTGTCATCTCTCCCGAAAAAGGGAAAGACAACTCCAACCCGTCAAATCTTCGGTCGATAAGTCTTCTTCCGACCATCAGCAAACAGGGCCGTCTTTACCCTTTTGGTGGCCCTGGGCACTTTTTGAAAATGGGGCCCCTTTATGATTATATAAAAATTTTATGTTATGTAATAAAGGTATACAGAACAAATCACATAGCTTTGAATTGATATAAAAACAAAAAATAAATATTTCATATAAAAATTCAAAGTAAAATAAACAAAATTTTATGAAGGGGTCTTTTTCTTGATTTGAGAATAGCAAAATCATTGATTACATCTTTAAAATCTATGCCTCTGAGGATGTCGCTTTCTTGACATCAGCGACAAACATGTCAATCTTTCTTGAATCATTGTAGCTCTGAGTTCGTTTTTGATTCTTTTTAATTTAGAGAAGGAACGTTGCAATTGGTCAACATCATACTGAAGAAAATTCTTAGTGTAATTTTAACATTTAAAAATTTATATTCAATTTCATCAGTTTTTAAAAAATTATAAAGCTCTGCAATATTGTCAGTTTTTTTCATTTTCGTTTCAACTAATTTTCAAGTAGTCTTTTAAATACAGGCATTCAGCATATAGTTCGGTGTAAAATTTAGCAAAAGATTTGCTATATCTTTAAGTCTTCTGAATTCAGATTTTTTAATCGAATAAAAAGTCAAAACGTTGGCCAATCTTCGTCCGTTTCAAATGAACGCTTAGTGTGTCGACAATGGGAAGAAGGGTTTCAATTTTAAATCTTTCTTTCCCAGTCAAAATTACAGAGTGTCCAGAGCCGTCAAAAAAAGTATGGCGTGAGCTTCTGCACCTCATCATTTCAGAAAGGTCCTTATATTCAGAATCCGGGTTTTTTGTCTGGCTGATGAATCAAAGTTATCAAAATTGTCCCTGAGCCCAATTATAGATTCATCTATAGCACTCAGCAAATTTATTGCAACATCCAGGGTAATATTTTAGTTTTAAAATAAAGTACTTGTTTTATTAATTCTTTGTAATACAGAGTTCCAAAGTTCTGTAAGCATGGTAAATTCAAGCTTGGACATTTTTTTGCAAAGACTAAATGCTTCCTCTCTGGCCTCTCGTGCCTGTCTTAAATCGTTCGCTATATACATCAAAGTTTCTTCAATTTCTTGATGAACTTTATATAAGGCGCTTAGTGCATCAGCTCGCACCCACCATCTTGTTTGAGAAAGGCCGGCCGCATGCACTCCTACCAAGTTTAATGAGTACCCTGCATATGCTACAAAAGTGGCAAATTTACATTTTATTTTTATTCTTGCCTGCAGACCAGAAAACCTTCCTGGCATATTTGCCGCGTTGTCGTAGCTTTGGCCTCTGAAATCTGTTATCAATCTATTATCAAAATGTCATGATCCTCCAAAAACTTCAGTATGGTTTCCGCTAAATAATCAGATCTCTGTTCGTTAATTGGAATAAAGTCCAAAAATCAACAGGCTCGTTTTACGTAGCGAATAATAAATGTTAGTTGATCAACATTAACGCTAATTGAAAAATATTTTGCCATTTTGACTTCTTTTACAATAATTTTCAAAACCGCGAAATGGAAGCCCTCTCGAAGCTAAAAACTTTACAACAGCTACAATCCGAGATATTGCAGTTTCATGATTAAGGCCCTGCCCCTGGCTTTTTGGCTCTCGAAGTTAAAAACCTTACAACAGCTACAATCCGAGATGTTGCAGTTTCATGATTAGGGCCCTGCCCCTGGCTTTTTGATTCACCTCCTGAATTTTTAGAAAATGTGGCAGACGAAATTTCTTCAAATTGGGAAGATGACGACTTATTGTCATGCAGCTCTGCTTTTTTAAATAAAAATAAATGTATAAATATTTCTAAAGAAACTGACTAATGAAATAAAAATGTGTGTTTGAACATTTTTAATTTCTTTTTACGAATGAAGCTAAGTTTGGACACTAGGCATCAAAAGGCATTGAATTTATGTGTAAAACTGGATTTTGAAAATAAACAATGAATAAGTAAAAATTAAGAAATCGTAACTATACGTTGCTTTGTTTTATTAAGAGCAGCTCTGTTCTGAATTTCCATACAAACTAACATCATAAATTGGTGTATCATTAGAAATTCCTAAATCATAATAGAATAGCTAATTCCGAATTAAATAATAACCCCTATTGCGAGCTTCACTTTTTTGGATTTCCGAAAAAATACAAATTTTATATTTTTTTTATTATTTTATAATTTGACATACTCGTATTTTCTAAACGGGAATCTATAAAAGTGAAACTCACAATAAGTCTGAACACATGCAAATAAAATGATGTTTGTTAATCATAAACAAAAATGTTCCTTGTACTTTATTGCTGGAAAATTAAATGGAAAGTCTATTTGTCTAGAATATGCGATTACTATGGGAAATTGTAATAGATTCTATGGTCATCGGTAATGCCGAATTTTATTCATGAAATCATAATGTGAAACTATGACTATGTAAGCCCCCTTTTCAGTAAGGTGTAGATAAGTGTAGGGATTAAAGTATTACTTGCAGACGTTTCTCCTGCAATTGAAGTGAAACACGATGTCAGTTTTGATAATTTATCAATTAATTCTTTCTGTTGTTTAGATTTCTTCCTTTTTCGGATCCTAACACATATAATTTCGCAGGGAATGTAATTTAAATTGTTCAGAAAAGGTTGTTGTTCAGCAAGGAAAGTACAAATTCTGATCATTCATTATGCATGTAAAATTGTAACGAAATATTTTTTTCTTGAAAATAGACCAAGAGAGTGTGATGTTAAGTGATGTTTCAGCAATGTGGGGGCCCCTGGTGATTGCGGGGCCCTGGGCCTGGGCCCAGTGGTAAAGAGGGGCCTGTCAGCAAAGTATTCGAAAAAATCATTAATAGGGCTCTGACTAATTAGGCTGCGGATTACAAAATAATTCCGGATAAACAGTTCGGGTTCAAGGCGGGTCATGACACAAAAGTGGCAATGTAACTTCTCCCACAACATTCTTAATTAAAAATGGTCTTCAACAGGGAGCGGTGAATTCGCTGATACTCTTCAGCATTTACACCAGCGATCTGATAGGTAGTATTACAAAGGCAATTGCGTACTCCGACGATCTTATTGCGTACAAAACGGCCATAAAGGTTGAGGTTGTTAGAATTCTCTTGCAGCTTGATTTCGACAAGATTCAGCGATATTGCGACTACTGGAAACTTTAAATAAATGTCCAGAAGTCGGAGACAATTCTGTTCCGGACTCCGTTGGCTAGGGCCACGAGGGATACGTTCAAGAATTGGCACAAGATGGTCATCGTAGATCTTCACGGTATCTGGTTAGATCAGTATTTATATCTCGACAGACATATAAATTCTGCTCTGACCAGGGCCAGAGGAGCCTTCGATCTGACGAAACGGCTGTCGGCTTGACCAGAGGGAAGGTAATTTTCTACATGGCTCCATACGGCCAATGATCGTTTATGGTTGTCATGTGTGGTTCAACGTTGCCCCTTCCCAGACGAAGAAGTTTTGGGGGTTCGAGGGCAGTGTTTACGACGCTGTACCGGTTTATATCGAACAGCCGAATCTTCTTATGTGCATTACTATAGCAACGAGGTCCTGTGCAACGGGCTCGAATCAATAGAATTGACAATTTCGTGATAAAACTCGTTCGAGGTCACATTGCAAGAGCTATGTCTTCGACCAACAATTTAATTTTCGGGGCGTTCTATCCGAACGGCGAGTATTTTGAGAGTGCACGCTTGAGCGGCTTCATTCCAATAGAAGCATTCCTCTTTTTAGGTAGATACGGTCTGATACAGGATAGACCGAACTGATAGGGTGAAGCAGAACCAGTTTTGGTATGGCTTCAATCGGCACTTGAACATGGTAGTCGGGATGGGTTTTTAAGCCTTGGCCGGCTTACATACTTGTTTTATATTTTTAGGATTTAGTTTTAAGTAGAATAGGCATGGTGGCACAAAAAAAAATAAAAAAAAATTACATTGATTAAAAAAAAAATTAAAAATAAAAAGAACAAAATATGAAAAACAAAAAATGTTAGATAGTTAGATTTGCTGCTGTGGTTGTTCTAGTTTTAAGGAGTTTATTTTAAGAATAGGTAGTTTAAGTTAGTTTTATGTTTTATTTGAAGACCTAATTTTAAGCAGTTTTTAAGTAAAAATAAAAAAGGATATTGATATTAGTTTTTTTTTTTAATTTTCTAATGAATACAAAATAAATAAAATTGAATTGAAGTTAAATAGATCTGAGGGCCGAAAGGCATTAGAATTAAGTATTACTGTTTAACTTAGAGTGTCCGTATGGGACCATTAAGTTAGTTGTAACTTATGAATAACTAGACTAGTTTTATGAATTTTTGTCTAGCTTTAAGATAGTTTTAAGAAATAATGAATTAAAAAAAAGAGATTAGACTGTCATGCAAAGGTCTTGGGTTCAATCCCTGCCTGTGCCACCCTTATAAATAAAAAATTTTTCGCGTATACTGCCTCTTGCGAGGAATTGACAAATCCTCCAAGAGTAATTCTTGTCATGAAAAGTGCTTTCTCAACTTAGCCGTTCGGATTCGGCATATAAACTGTAGGTCCCTTCCATCTCTGACAACATTATACTCGCACACAAGAATGGTTGAGAGTTGTAAGTCACTAGGCCCTAGTCCTTCATGGACTGTTGCTTAAACTACGCATTGATTTAGCTGGAGTCATAAGACGAAAGTACAACTTTTGCCTTCTGAAGAATTAAATTTTCAAGTTTCAAAATTGCTTAAACTACGCATTGATTTAGCTGGAGTCATAAGACGAAAGTATAACTTTTGCCTTCTAAAGAATTAAATTTTCAAGTTTCGAAATCACTATTTAATTGAACCACTTTGTTTCAATAAAATTAAAGAATGGGTTTTTGACTTTTCAAAATCATTGTGAAGGTGTAACTCTTACGTTTTTAAATTAATTTTTTTGTCTGTTATATATACATTTTATAAAAAAATTCTTCCTTCCAATTTAACGGGGGGAAATGAACCTTAAGCTCACAAATTATTTGTTTCTTGTCTTAAAATAAACTATTTGTCCTAATTTTTGTGCACTTTTACCAATTACCTATATTATATGTATGTTTCACAGGAGTTAAAATTTAGAGTTTTTAAGTGATAAACAAGTTTTTCAAAAATTAAAAGTTTCAATACAAAATTTTATGAACATTGAACCTACTAAAACGTGTGATACATTAACTAGGTACCTGTCATCATCGTTATGTGGAATCAATTTGACATTGACATAAACAAATTAATGTTTAATTTTTGTCAACTCTACAATTTGAAGCTTAATTCAAAAATTAGTGCAGGTATGAAACCCCTCCCTTAAAAAAGTATTTTTTATTTAATAAAGCGTTTTATTAAATAAACAAAAAATGTAATATAGTTTTTGAAGATGCCTGCAAGAGGATAAAAATAGTCCAGACTAGCCTTATTTTGGAATATTAATTGTCTAATTTATATACAAAAAAAGTCAAAACCAAAAGGGTTTTCAATAGTTGTATCCCCAGAATTTAAAACAAGAACAAAAAAGTATGGTAGATTTAATCATGTACGCATTTTTTTTTTGAAATTTATTTCAATCTTTTGTCTAACTTCAAAATCCATAAAATTTGTCTCGCAGTTGAGTTAAAGTTATTTTGTGGTACGGCAAAAAAAATCTGTTTAAAAAACTCAGCGATGGACCGGAGATGGAAAGGTACAAGAATTAACTTTATACAAACGGCTGGAATAACTAAGTAAACAAAAAATAAACCAAAATCCATTGTGCAATTTTTGTATTTACAATGTTACAAGTAGCTATGTTGTGTTTATATGTCTTTTCCTTTTTTTGTTGTTTTTTTTCCTCAAGCTGCACAAAACTTTTGTAGTTGCATCATTTTTACAGCACAAACTGTCACCACTCGACCATCATCCAAAAGAATGTACCCAGTCAGACCCACCTCTATAATATAGCTGCGAGTTTCTGACACCCGAAGGAAACCAATTCGGTTTTATGAAATAGCACAGCTACTCCGACTCCGCAACCCATTCAGAGAGCAGCACATTGACGACGAACGACAGAAAATGGAGAATACACCAGCGTTAAGGCCAAAGACCGAAGAATTCTCAACTTGAGTTGGGACTATTATGAAAAATTTAGTGTCCTCATGAGATGTAACACATTTACAGGACGGGTCATGCACCCTGGATGCTTCTAGTTATATACCGTATAACCAAAGCATACATTTATACATATATGAGGAATATAAAGAATAGCACTTTATAGGTATCTACGAAGTAGATACTGCTGTAATTGAACGTGCGCTATATGCAGAAAGCCAAAGCAAGTTCTACTGGTTTTAGAGGAACGAGAGATTATGTGAACGCTAAGAGTATAGTGTATTGTAAATATATGCATGTCCTTTGGCTTACATATATATTAGACTAAGACCTCCGCACCTCAAAGTTCGTTAATTCATTCCCGTTTGGAGTTTTTCGTTTTAACTTTGACAACCTCTGCCTCAACTTCAGCATGCACGCATTTAAATTTTAAATTAACTTTTAAGGTTACTTTTAAAGAACTATGTATACATATATAAATATTATTACATAAACTCGTACATACCAAAAAATTGTATATTTAAAGTTGAATATATGTTAACCTAGCTAAAGCAGAGAGAGTATCCCTTACATTGTTACACAAAATTTGAGGAAAATGTGTACGTTTAGCAGGAATAATACACGATCAATAAGGAACATCCGTGATGAGAATGAGAGCAAAAGTTTTCGGTTATTCACAAAAATTGTCATTTTGAGGACTATAGTTACTCTTAATATATGTACATATCTGGTAACCGAGCTTATGCTGCTTAATTTTTCATTCAATTTCAGTTCTCTGAGTCAACCAGAGCCAGAGTAGGATTTTAAAGTATGTACCTATACCTTATTTATTAAAAAAAAAAACTGATTAACTGATTAAACCCTTTTCCAGCTAAGATTGCAAACAAAATTAAAATTTAAGCAACGAAATCGAGCTTTTAAGTGCTTTGAATGGGTGTATAGAAAATATCAAAGTCGAAAAACTAACTGAAATGATAAAATCCTCTGCCCCAAAGTTCAACAATAGTGCTTACAGAACCAAACAAATTAAGCAAAAGAGGTTTAATGATGAAAGCAGAAAAGTAAGAGATATTTCCTTTGAATTTTTACGACTGTCTCGGAAATAAAGCAAGTAAACATTTTAAAAACCTATGCTCCGCAAAGAAAAAAGCATTTGATTTTCAAAACATAGATTCTTTTAACGAAGCAAGATCACCAACAGAGTTAAAGTGAAAAGCAGTTAAAGTGGTTGTAGGGAACAGAGATTCTATTGCAGTTAGTCTTTCTGCAGAACAGCTCAAAACTCACTTCATGCAGCTGCTTAATGCAAAACAATTCTCACCAGCCGTTCTATACGCAGCGTCTCTTACATTGGATGTACCATTGGATGTACAGTTGGACTCGCCAGTATCACTGTTTGAGATAGAAGAGGTTATTTACAAATTCAAAAATAATAAAGCACCAGTTGAAGACGGAATATCGTTTGAGTTTTTTAAACACTGTACACCGGAGTTCAAAAACCTACTCGTAATAACATTCAACAGAGTCTTTGAGAAAGCTGAACTACCTGATAGCTTCCTGAAAATAATTATATATCCGCTTCATAAAAAAGGAGACTTCGATCCAGCTTATTATAGTGGTATATCGTTTTTGAATACAACCGCCAAACTATTCTCATGCGTTCTCTATGAACTCATTGGGTGGAAAAGAATCATATTTTGCATGAGTTCCAAGCTGGATTCAGGAGAGGCTATTCGACTGTTGACCAAATATTTTTGTTGTTAAGGAAAATAGGAATACAAAACTTTATGCTTTTTTTGTCGACTTTTAAGAGGCCTTTTACTCCACGAGAAGCACTCTTCTATAAATCATATATGCTAGGGATATCATCAAAAATGATAAATGTATTGAAAGCTTTGTACCATAATAATACTGCTCATATCTGGGATAGAAAATGTCTTTCGAAACAACAGAAGGAGTAAATCAAGGGTGCGTTCTTAGCACACTACTGTTTATCTTATACATAAATGATATCACAGATGCTGTTAAAGGTGGAATTGAGCTCCGTCAGACGAAAATTCCAGGGTTATTATTTGCAGATGACATCGTTTTCCTCGCAGAGACAGTTAAAGGCATGCAGCTTATGATCAACAGATTAGGAAGTTATTGTAAGAGTTGGAATTTATCTGTCAATCTGGTTAAATCTAAAATGATGATCTTAAGAAGTGGCGGAAGCAGATATTCACGGCTGGAGAAGTGGGCGTTTAATGGACAGGAAATAGAAATCGTAAAGGAGTATAAATATCTGGGAGTGTTGACTTCATCGAATTCCAATATGAAAAAACATCTTCCAGGAGAACTAGCAGATGCAAAGCGTGCTAGATAGATAAATTCTTGATAGACAGATAAATTCTTTATTTTTTCATCACAAAGTTTACAAATTTTTATACTTAAGAATAAGAATCTATCTATCTATCAAAGCGTGCTATCTGCTCTGTTTGGGGCAGCTGCATAAATAAGAAGAGTATTTCACATATAACAAAGCAAGTGATATTTCGTGCAACTGCAGCGACCATTTTTCTATATGGAGCACAAGCATGGGGTTACCAACCGTTTGAAACAGCGGAGAAGTTTCTACGTTACTTTATTAAAAGATTTTTTAGAATGCCCGCTTGATCCCCAAACTATATGATTCATTTGGAGCCTGGTATTCCGCCTATGTTTTTGGATACTCTTAAGCTTCATTTCAACTACATAATACGACTGTTAGCAATGCATGAGCAGAGAACACCAAAAATAGTACTTAAGCACTTATTGTCGATTGTAGGAGGATGTGTCCAAGAGTGGAAGAAACTGTCATCCGAATGTGGAGTAAAACTGGTATTTACAGTTGAAGAGCAAGTGGAATCGCTAAAACCAAAATTTGATGAATTACTAAAAAAAAAAGGAAACCGAATGCCCCATAAATTTATGGAAGTAGCGCAGAATTCGCAGTACAGGTTGTATTATAGCTAATTGAACCACTACTTAAATGATAGAACATACTTTTTAGCTAACTATTCTACGGAATTAATAAGTACAATCTTTCGTTTAAGGGGTGAATTATTGAACCTCAATTTCATACCACACGACCACAGCTAGCAATTATATGTACCTTATGCAACCGTTATGAAAGAGAAGATGTGTTTCATTTTATGGCAGTCTGTCCCGTTTTAAAGGAATTTCGAGTACAGTATTTTGAAGTTCAGTCATTGGAATTAGAGGAAGTGCTAAAAATTTTAAATGGATCATGTGGCTCTGAAGTACTTTTTAATTTCACTAGAAAAGCAGAAAGAAAAATATGTATATCTATGCTCTCGTAATCGAGTCACAAAGTGAAAATCGATAACAGAAGAAATAATGTAGCATTTTTTCCAAATTTCACTCCATGGTGAAAATACCGTCAATAACATCGAGTTTAGCTTCGGTTGTATGGCACGTAGCGCCGTCCTTTTCAAACAAAATGTTGCCAATATCCTCCTCCTCCTTTTGTGAAAAAAATTCGTTCAACATGGACCGATAACGACCGCCATTGACTGTAACGGCTACTGCTTACTCATTTTCTAAGAAAAATGGCCCAATTATGCCTCTGGACCAAAATTCACACCAATAGTTTTGGGTGTATCGGCTCTTCAATGTATGCGTGCGGGTTTTCTGTGTTCCAAACGCGACACTTTTGCTTGTTTGCATACCGGTCAAGATCAAAATGAGCTTCATCTGAAAAGATGTTTTTTTTTGGCAAAATAGGCATCTTCTCTTAGCGTTTTTTAAAGCGTTGTTCAAGCGTATGCACAACCATATTCTTTCATCGGAAGGATAGAACTAATTATTTGGCAAATCAGACATGACCTAAGTGTTACCATTCTCGAAACAAGCAGTGTAGTTGAAAAAGAACGTTAGACGACGGATCCTATGCATGAAAGTGTTAAAACTTACTTTCAAAGAGCTCGAAGCGTTTGACACAGTAGAAAAGAAATGAACGCGCTTTAAAACTACACGAGCGAAAGAAGACAGCTTAGGAAAAGAACTTCATCTTTTAAATGGAGAGCGAGGCCCGCATCAGACGCAGAGATTCTACCAATTCGTCTGAAACATGACGCAGTATGATACTGTAAGGGCGGAGATGGAAATCTGATCACCGATCCCAAAAGCAGGCTGAAGCTATTGGAAGTGCTCTTTAACGAATAACTCAACGGAAAGATCACCAAAGAAATGATAACTCCATCATTTAAAGAAAGCAATGTCGTGCTGCTGCCAACAATCATTGAAGAGTAAGAAAGAGAAGTAATTTATGAAGTATAAGCCAAGGTAAGTCACTGAATGCAGCAATAATAGGGGTATAATATTGTTGAATACAACCTATAAGACAATTGCCGCTATACTGCAAGGCGGATTAGCCCGGATACGAGGAAACCATAATCGGCAAATATCAATGTGGTTTTAGGTCAGGCAATCAGAATCCTGAACTTGGGCAGGTGACGGAAGACGTTAAGAATTTGACATTCCAATATATTATCTGTTTAAAGACTTCAAAGCTACTTATGCCGGTATAGCCAGGATAGACATTTTTGGAGGAGAGAATTCGACATCCCAAATAAACAGTTAAGACTATGTAGGATGACCATTTCGAACCGAGTGAAGATCAATATCTGTGGAAAGCAAAAAAAGGTATCAAAACAATTCGAGAGGGACAATCTTCAACAAATTCTCGCAAATACTGGCTTAAGCATATGATATTGAAATCTTTGTTAGAAACCAACAAGAAACCAACATCTTATAAAGAATTTTTGAATCAAACATTTTTCTAACAATTCCAAACTACTGCTGTATAAGACTTAGGTGCTTAGTCAAAAAAACTAGAACGTATTTGCACCTTTCGGGACTTATGTCTTAGTTGGGCCCAATTTTGAGGAAGAATTATCCCGAAGATATAGCAATGAGTTGTACGAAATATACCACGAAACTTATATATTTAAAAAGATAAAGCGTGATAGACTTCGATTGGCTGGGCTCGCATGAACGATGAAGAGCCCTACCAGAAAATCCTTTGTGGTACGATTTATGTTGAATAAATTTTGTTCGCATAATTTTTAGAAATACATGAAATTAACATTAAAGTATTTAAGAAACAGGATATGTTATAAGTTTATGTTGAGAAAAGACATGCAAGCAACCAAAGTACTAATATGTATGTTACGATAAGCTTTATTTCATACTTGACACAATCATCGTTGTTTATTTCGTGCTTTTAACTATGCTCGTATAAGGTTGTGATGACGCGAAAATCAAGGTTTAAAAATGTAAGGTTTGAAAATTTGACACTAAAAATGTATGGCGGAGATGAAGAATTAAATAAATAAAACATCATTTTCTTGGTTAAGATCCATTTTTGATTAAGTGAAAGTGTTGCGCATTTGGCGCAAATTTAATTTGGTCGAGAACCTGGTATTAGATTGTACCAATATTCCGTACATCATTATAAATTGTTTTATCTTCTCGAAAACAATCTAAATAATGTGTCATCGCGATTCGAATTTCTGCTACCGGACTCGGAAATATTTTAATGAAATTGAAACAGTTTTTTAGTAGGTTTAACCATCAGTTATAATATTACAATAATTCAATTATTTGCCCTATTGATGTAATTTCAATAAATATTTTTATTCGACAGTTTACAATCGCACGGTATTAAATACAAATAAATTAAAGTAGTTAAAAACAATACAAAAAAATAATATAAAAAAAACACCTAGGTTGCATGGTTGGAATATGTATTATAATAATTGATGCCCACCAATACCATCCAACATAAATATTAAGCCGCACACAAACATGTTCGATTACCAAAAAGAACCAATTATGCATTGTAGAATCGTCCAGGTAATTGCTCGTTTATTTACAAATTGTTAAATCGATTCGAAACTCTGCGATAACAATTATTATCTCTTCGTTGAATTATTTATTATTCGCGCACAATTAAATCCAATTTGTTAATTTATCAAAATTGTTTAAACGGTAGCGGGAGCAGCGGTGTCTGTTGGACCATGTATGTCATGACACATTTCTGCGGTGCCAGAGAGAATAAATGACATGCCATACCTTTTTTTAGTGTGAATCCCTTGAAACAATTGTTATTAAATACAATAATTTTCTGTACTATGTGGAATAGACTTGATGTGAATTATTATTGTAGCACGCTGTAACGTCTTGTTTCGAAATGCGTGTGTCTGTTTAAGTTCAATTATGATTATACAAAAACTTCTATTCAACGCAACTTAAAATTATAAAACAAAATAATAAATAAAAGATAGCAAAACCTTTATTAGAAAGTAAACAAAATAAATTATAGATGTCCTAAAAAGAATTAATAGCATTTAATGAATTAAAATCTTGTCTTTGCAGAAAACCAGTACTGAAACTATTTAATCATGTTTTGCTCACAGAACTTAACACAGACGCCAGCATATAGGGATATGGAAGGGTGATACTGCAGAAGAACAGTGACGGATATTTCACCCAACGTTCTTTTTGAGTTTCAAGACAAGTAGTTTGGAGAGAAAATTCACAAGTTACGAACTCAAGGTGATGGCGATAATGAAGTGTTAAGACAAGCTAAGAGTGACTTTTCACTTGTCACAGACTGTAAAGCATTAGATGCCACTATGAGGAGGGAATTGTATCTGCGGGTAGAACGATGGGCGATCATATTACACGAATACCTTATTAGGTCACACACATGTGAATACACTAAGCAGTGGTTTAAATGTGGAAAAAGATAAAAAAAATGAAAGTACTAGTATGATTTTTTTTTATTATATTATAGTTATATAGTTGGTCTATGATTTTTTTTAAATTTGAGCAATTTTTGTTATGAAGTATTAAAGATACAGGGGTCCAAAGGTACTCTTCTTTTCAATTTTGAAATTTATATATTTTCTTGCACTAACTTCTATGCAGCAAAAATAGCGTTTTAAACCTTTAAGCCAGAATTTTTATTTTCTTTTTCAAAAACATGTACTTTAAGATGAAAAAAGCCTAGGCATATATATATGTATATGTAATGTATATATGTATATTTTAGATAAGTCAGAGCAGAGAGCTCTAACATTAAAATTTGTATGTTTTTTCCTTAGAGCTTCAATTTTAGCTACACTTGTCAACACGCTCTCACTAAATTCACTTGAAATCTACAATATTCACCTAACTAGTCAAAAAGAATGAAATCCGTTTGGATCCAACTCTGTGACACATGTTCAATTTTGTTCACCTAAATCAGGTCTTAAAAAACACGGTTTTGACGACGATAGATCCCGAAAAATTTACAATTTCTATATATATACATATATAAATATATATATATACAGATATCTAGATAAGACCTTAATTTTTAGAAACTATATGTACCTTTCTTTAAAAAATAAAATAAAATTAATCCATTGAACTTGTGAGACATTCAATTTATAAAAAACTTTTTTTTTTGCCTGACTTATTTTCCACTTGTTTCCTAACTTTTATTTAAAAAATTACAATAAAAATAAAAAAAATTATGATGTAGTAAACTATTATGTAAGTATACCTTAATATAATATGAAAATAAATCAGGTATAATCTTAAAATTTTGTATAATATTACGCAAAAAAAAAGGACAGGTAAAATAAAAAAGGTGCTTTTTGTGGTTTTACCTGTTTTTCCTAATACTTAATGTTAAGTATATGAATTGATGTTATATGAATGCAAAACAACCAATTTTTTTTTAAGACCATATTTCGCAAAACCCTTTCAGAATAGGTGCGAACTAATAAGAATAGTTTGGTTAACACATATATATATAGATAAAACAAGATGGAATAATAAGTCATTATTAAGCTTTTGTTTATTAACATATCACAGTTTGTTTTTAGTTACACTGTTTTGTGTGAAGTTCTAATTAAAGGTCTTGATTTTGTAGAACTGTTTCCATACGAAGAGTATCCTCACTTGAGCGAAAATGATATTTTTCTAATAACATCGGAAATTAAAAAAAGATTCTTTTCTCAGTTTAGACAGAGATACATGTTGGTTAGTTATAACCAAACATAGACGTTTTATCTGATTCTAGTCGTGGTAGACACAAACAAATATTTTACATCGTGCAGTGACCGAGCAAAAAGATATAAAGTAGATAATCTGAGATCTTCTCTATCACAGGATCTTATAAATACTGCATATTCTCAAAATTAACAGGTAAATATTTGTTTAAAGTAAATCAAAGTAGTTAAAAGTAATAATACTAAGTCATGATTTTTTTGCACTTTTTTTCTCAGAATTTGACGCAGATACTGCCTTAGCTTTTATAACGCAAGCAAAAATATCGAAATACCAATACGAAATTTTAAGAAAAGCTACAAAGCTACTGAATTCATTGAAAAGGTTGGTATCAAGGTTGACGTTGTAAAGCAAAGAACTGGAACAAAAAATGTCGGCAATCACGAAGATTTTTTAAAAATCCGCTTCTGACTGCAGAGATCACCAAAATAGGTTGATAACAAGACTTTCAGTCATAAAAAATAATTAAATTGGGTGGCGCAACAGTCCGTTTGAGAACTAGGGCCTAGTGACTGACAACTCTCAACCATTCCTGTGTGCTAGTACTGTTGTCAGGGTCGGAGGGGACCTACAGTTTTAAGCCGATTCCGAACGGAAAATTTGAGAAAGCACTTTTCATGACATGAATTACTCTTGGATAATTTGTCAATTCTTCGCAAGAGGCCGTACCCGTGAAAAAAAAAACTTTAGATAGCATAGGCAGGGATCGGATCCAAGACCTCTCGCATGACAGTCCAACTCACTAACCATCATGCCACGGGTACGGGTATGACTTTCAGTCATATTGGCAGTAATTTTTTGCAATTTTTCAATTGATACAGACAAATTTAAGGTTATTCTGAAGAGATAGCTAAATTAGCGATTTTGTTATACCCTTGGTATCACATGCCTGCAACAGTTCATAAAATCTTATAACACAAAAAGTGCATTTTTGCCAGTGGATTCACTTTCAGAGGAGGCCCAGCAAAGCAGAAATAAGGACAATAAATATTACAGAACCCACCACTCCAGTCCGTACGTCCGTTTGTTCGCGACGTTTTGTTCGTCTTCCATAGCTCACGAACCAGAAGAGATATCAACTTCAAATAAATTTTGTTATACAGATAATAAGGCAGAAAGATGCAGAAAAGGCTCTCAAGAAAATTTCGTTGGTGGTTTTTTTACCATAGCAGGTTGAAAAAAGGTGAAAACTTTGGTTACTCCTAAATATCTAACCAAAAACGCTAGAGACTTGAATTAAATTTTATATAATAAAGGGTGTCCCAAAATTAACGCAAGATTTGAATTTGCCGCCATTTGTGCAGTGAAGTGTTGGCAACCCTGAAAAAAAGCAATTTGACAGCTAACAGTATAGGGTTATTAAAAATGGGGCGTTACACGGTAGAACAACGTGTCTTCATTATTAAAGAATATTTCAAAAATAGTGAAAGCTTGGCGGCTGCAGTTCGAAAATTTCATACAAAATATGGTCGGAATAGTGTTTTAACTTCGTCAACTGTGAAGAGATTAATTGAAAAATTCATGGAGACTGGATCCGTTGGAGACGCCAAACACACTGGTCGTCCAAAAACAAGCCGTTCAAATGTGAATGTCGAAGCAGTGTGTGAGAGTGTTGCTGACAATCCAGGAACCTCATCACCTGCGCACATTTGATTTTATACATATTGACTTCCATAGAACTAACTATGGAAAGAATGAAGCTTTAAGTCGAATGAGCATTTTATATAACTTTAAATTTAAATAAGGTGGGATTAAAATCATTGTTTAGAACCAGTGCTCCACTATCGTAAACGTTCTAATTTTATTTTTTTGTTCTGTAATAGTTAAATGCTAATTTTGTTTTGCATTTTGTGCGTGTGTTAGGCTATATTTGTATTTTTTTTTTACTAACAACTAACACATGCACTTACGATGAGCCTCTGATCGTAGTTTGACGCTTGCTATAAGCTTACTACTTTCTGAAATTCTGAAGTGTAAGAAAAAAACATCAATTCGACGTCGTGGACAAGAATTGCAAATTTCAAGAACCTCTCTACAGTGTATACTCACCAAATATCTGTGTCTTCATGCTTACAAAATTTAATTAACACAACAATTGAAGCCTAATGACCATGGACGGAAAAGAGAGTTTGTTGAATAGATTATTGAACATCAACAAATGGACCCTAATTTTTCGAGCAAAATCATCCTAAGCGATGAAGCACATTTTCATCTTGATGGCTTTGTCAATCGCCAAAATTGCCGCATTTGGGGGTTCGGAGAACCCACATGTGATTTCCAAAAACAAATGCATCCACAACGCGTGACTGTATGGTGTGGATTTTGGGCTGGAGGCATAATTGGGCCATATTTTTTTGAAAATGATGCTGGTCAAGCAGTGACTGTTACTGGTGCTCGATATCGCGACATGATAACACTGTTCTTTCTGCCAAAATTGGATGATATTGATGTGTCCAATATGTGGTTTCAACAAGACGGTGCCACATGTCATACAGCCCGTGAAACAATTCAATAACTGCATGAGATATTTCCAGGTCGTGTACTCTCTCGTTTCTGTGATCAAAATTGGCCTCCTAGATCGTGTGATTTAACACCATTAGACTTCTTTTTATGGGTTATTTGAAATCACAAGTCTATGTCAATAAGCCCACAACCACCTGTGCATTAAAGGAGGAGATTCAACGCTGCATCAACGAAATTCAGCCACATTTATGCAGAATGGTCATGGAAAATTTCAACAAAAGAGTGCGCATGTGCATGCAAAGCCGTGGAGGCCATTTGTTTGATGTGTTATTCCATACATAACCCTATCTTATGTACTTTACGAGTCAATAAAAATATAACTATCAAAAGATTAAAAACGCCGTTTTCTATTTAATTCAAATCTTGCGTTAATTTTGGGACACCCTTTATATTGTAACGTAATACCAAATAGGTATATTTTTTGAAAAAAAATCAATATAACGGTTTTTTTATAAATCAATAAAACTGAAAAAAAATTTGTCACCTCCAAAATTTTACGACTGAAATATGATTTTATCTCTAAAACAATTTTGTGCAACGAAGAATAATGTTTTTGACATCTGATAAAATTTTGAGAAAAATCGAATTGACAGTTTTTTTTTATAAAAAATAAAAATCTAAAAAACATTACTCAAAGTTGTTAAAAATTGAATATCGATTCAAATATCTTTTAAAACCTTGAAATTTATTCTTCAAGCTCATTTTATCTTATAATAAATATTGTTTTCAACATTTTGAAAAATGTTGAGAAAAATCGAATAGACATTTTTTTTTACAAAAAATAAAAACCTAAAAAAAAATATATAAAAGTTAGTAAAAATTGATTTTCGACTCAAATATCTTTTCAAAACTTTGAGATATTGGCTTTAATTTACTTTTATCTTTCAAAAAATCTGTCAACATTCAGTTAAAGTTTGAAAAAAATCGAATTGACAGTTTTTTTTACAAAAAATTAAAAACCAAAAAAAAATTAAGAAAAGTTGGTAAAAAATGATTTTCGACTCAAATATCTTTTAAAAATTTTGAGATAATAGCTTCTTACTATTTTTTTCTTATAAGAAATATTGTTTTTAACATTATTAATTTTGAGAAAAATCGAATTGACAGTTTTCTTACAAAAAATAAAAACCTAAAAAAAATGTATAGAAGTTGGTAAAAATTGATTTTCGACTCAAATATCTCTTCAAATTTTTGAAATATTAGCTTCAAACTTATTTCATTTTACAGAAAATATTTTATTCAATATTCAGAAATTTTTATCCAACAAAAAAAATCCAACAGTCCATTTTTTCATAAAAAATAAAATCTACAAAAAATAGTACTCAAATTTGGTAAAAATTGATACGAGTACATATAGACAAACTTTTAAGCTACACAAATCGACAGACGGGATGGGAAGTTATCAGTGTGGGTCGCATCCCAGCCTCTTTTTATTTATGATATTAGTATTATAAGTATTTTACGAATGTATAAGTTGAAAGGAGGTACCCATCTGTTAGTTGTCCCGAAGCTGCTTAAAGAAAATCGTTCGGAAAGTACATCTTCAAGGGCACATAATTCAAAAAAAAGTGGAAGATATACTTAAACAGGTTTAACAGATACGAGTAACAATGCTCATGGGAGGTATATATAAGTTAAAGCAAACTATCTGAAGTGGAGGCCCAAGGATCCCTACACCTCCACACATTACATATCCATCACGTCGGACCACTTCCATCAGGAAACAAATTTTATTTATAACTTCGTATTCGTAGTGGTTGATGCATTAACGAAGTTAACGTGGATTTACTCCGTGAAGATTACAAAATGCAATTAAACCATAAAACATTTAGACCAGCAAAAAGAAATATTCGGGAACCCATATGATCTCGGGTAGAGGTGCCGCGTTAACAGGAAACGCATTTAAATAATTTTGTGAAAAAAGGAATTCATCCCATACAAACAACCACTGGTGTACCAAGGATACAAAAAAATATATTATGGAAGTTCTATCGAAGGTGCCATTAGAAGAAATAAATAAATGGTACCAAAATGTATTCAACTGTATTCGGAGCAACCATGCGTCGATTAGAAGATTTAGCGATTACAAAACTAATATATTTTGATATGATTTTGAGAAATACCGTTAAAGAGATAATCTGATTTTAATCTGAGAATTAAAGAAACCGCTGTGTGTTTGTGATTTCCTCTGTTCCTATTGGTGTAATGGTGTAAAAAAACTAAAGTTTAAACTACCAAGATCTGATGGTGATGAAATTTGTCCGTTTATTATTCCAACAATAAAACAAAACTGCAAGTACTTCCTATGATTTCTCAAAGAAGGAAGATTTATGAGAGAAAGTCTCTGTGAATAAGGCGGTAATGTATGAATATTATGAAACTACGGAAGGGATCGTAGACAAAAACACACAAATCTTTTCTGAATGGTTTCGAATCTTGTGACGTGTACGGCTAGTAAGGTGACCATACTGTACAAGTGTGTAAAACTCATGGTTTTACATTTGTCAACATTTAAAATAAGACGATTATTATTGCACCATTCCCAGAACAATATTAAGCCTTCTTGCAAGAGAAGACAGTCAGATGTAGAGTTAATTTTTTTTTTTAAATTAATGTCATCAGCATATATTAGAACAGACGAATTTTGTATGATCGAAACCAAGTCATTTATAAATAAAAGAAATAGAATAGGACCAAGGTGACTACCCTGGGGAACACCAGAATTCAAAACAAATGAACTTGAACACTCATTACTAAATTTAACATTATAACGTCTATCTTGCAAATATGAGGAGATCCAGTTTAAGAAACTGTCGTTTAAACCTTGCTGTGATAGTTTTAAAAGTAATGTTTTATGACACAATTTATCAAAGGCCTTGCTGAAATCAGTAATGATACAATCAACTTGTTCACGTTTTTTAAACACACCTAAACAAAAGGACGTACAGTTAAACAGATTAGTAACAGTTGAACGCTTTTTAACAAAACCATGCTGGTTATCCCAGATAATTGAACTACAGTGACAAAAGAAAGGACACTACATATGATTGACTTAAATAGTTTAAGTATCACAGATAGTTTAGGAATAGGTCGGTAGTCATTATTTCGTTTTTAGGGCCTTTTTGTGTACTGGTATTATGAAGAAGCTCTTCCAGATAATAGGAAACAGCGAGTTACTTACGGACGTGTTGAATACGCAGCACATTTCTTTAAAATGGATGATGGTCAAGTTGTGGATACTATTAAAGACAGTATCTTCACTAATAACGCAATTGATAGAATTTGAGTGGGGAAAATTTATAACAGTGGTATAGATGTGCTAGGAAAACTAATAGTATTATAATTTACAAATGCATCTTTGAAGTCGTTTGCGAACATGCTCGCAATTATTCTCGGCTCATTACTATTATGTCCAATCAGTCATTAAGTTAGGGTACCCACATGATTTCTTCTTACGATTAACGAAATTCCATTAGATTTAAGGTTTAATTCAATTCTCTGAATATAGTCATCATATGGGATGTAAGAGTACACAGTGAAAAGTGGTTTTATTATAATGAATGTCCTTTAATCATCATCAGTTCTTGTTTGATTGTACTTTATCCAAGCTTTGTTCCTTTTGTTTTTTAAGTTTTTAACGTGAGAATCAAACCATGGTGGACCACTCAAGTTATTTTGACTCTTTTTAAATGGAATCGTTTTGTAGAAATAGTCAAAAAGAGTTAAATAAAAAATGTTACCCATATCGTCAATATTAAAGTTAAAAAATAAGTGATCCCAATTGATCGTACATAATAAGTTAAAAAGGTTTTCAATTACACCTACTAAAGGTAAATTCTAGTTCGTTGTTATTAGATTCCATATGAGGTGAAGCCATGTTTAAATTAAGTGCTATGTCTAATGCAGGAGATGGCGAACTTCGTCCACAATTTTGACAGCAGAAGAAATCATAGCTGCTTCAGAGCATATGGTTTCGGAGAAAAATACCAGATCGATTGTTTTTCCCAAACAGTTCTTCACACCGTTTAGTTGACTTAAGCCACATGAAGACATACCATTTGTTAATAAAAACTCGTTTATTAGAACGTAGAAGTTATCGTTGTCAATTTGAATCCAATTGAAATTGGTTAAATTAAAATCACCAACAACCAGTACCTCATCCTAAGGCTCCAAAAGGATATAAATACTATACAGTTGTTTAGTTTTTTATAAACCTCGTTCTTGGAGCTTGGATGTGTATATATTATAAGAGGAATCAAATATAATAACATCGTTAGGAAGATTTTTAATGTTTTTGTAAACAATGTTGGTCTTTGTCCGAAGTCCATTTACTCGTACGTTTTGGTAGTAGATTAAAACCTCTTTAAGCTGCTTTGACGGTGGTTTAGCGTTATCCGAAACTCACGAAAAGGGTTGTTCGACTTATTTATAAATTCATGAATTATTACTTCTTTAGGCCAAAACGATGGTGAATTTAAAACATGGAAAATTGAGTCAGGTGTAAGTATTTTAAAAGACGAATACTTAGAATGGTTACGATGTAAAATTCTCAACATTTAACGTAAATGCGGAACCCAGCTTTTCGGACAAGTGATTATTTTATGTTAAGTGTATACTATACAAGTTTAGAAAGAAACAATATTTTTTGCCCTTCAATTGTTGCTGTGGTGCACATCTACTTTATAGAAGATTTTGCAGAAGAATCTTGGTTTGGGAGCTTACAAAATCCAACTCATGCAAGTGCAAAATGTTCGTATTCGGAGTGATCATAATTTAAAAGCTATTTTAGAGACTCCACCGTTTTATCCTCGAAAATTCACTGTTTGGTGTGCTCTCTGGCCATACTGCCATCGAAAGAATCAATTTATTGAAGCAATTTTTTGGTGAGCTTATTATCTTCCGTGATCTTGGATCTGTAGCGTGTCCATCAAGATCGTGAGATCAAACAAATCTGGACTATTTTTTGTAGGGTTATGTAAAGTCACTTCAGATTAGCCCCAGGTGATTAACGCCTTGGAAGAGAATATTTGGTGCGTATTCGTATAAATGTACGTCTATAAAAATATCCTTCTATATAAATAAAAGGTGATTTTTTCGAGGTTAGGATTTTCATGCATTAGTATTTGACAGATCACGCGGGATTTCAGACATGGTGTCAAAGAGAAAGATGCTCAATATGCTTTGACATTTCATCATGAATAGAGCAACGCTTGCAAATTATTGAATTTTATTACCAAAATCAGTGTTAGGTTCGAAATGTGTTTCGCGCTTTACGTCCGATTTATGGTCTACATAATCGACCAAGTGAGCAAACAATTAATGCGATTATGACCAAGTTTCGCACTCAGTTTACTTTATTGGACATTAAACCAACCACACGAATGCGTACAGTGCGTACAGAAGAGAATATTGAGTCTGTTTCTGAGAGTGTTGCTGAAGACCGTGAAATGTTGATTCGTCGCCGTTCGCAGCAATTGGGTTTGTGTTATTCGACCACATGGAAGACTTTACGCAAAGATCTTGGTGTAAAACCGTATAAAATACAGCTCGTGCAAGAACTGAAGCCGAACGATCTGCCACAACGTCGAATTTTCAGTGAATGGGCCCTAGAAAAGTTGGCAGAAAATCCTCTTTTTTATCGACAAATTTTGTTCAACGATGAGGCTCATTTCTGGTCGAATGGCTACGTAAATAAGCAAAATTGCCGCATTTGGAGTGAAGAGCAACCAGAAGCCGTTCAAGAACTGCCCATGCATCCCGAAAACTGCACTGTTTGATGTGGTTTGTACGCTGGTGGAATCATTGGACCGTATTTTTTCAAAGATGCTGTTGGACGCAACGTTACGGTGAATGGCGATCGCTATCGTTCAATGCTAACAAACTTTTTGTTGCCAAAAATGGAAGAACTGTACTTGGTTGACATGTGGTTTCAACAAGATGGCGCTACATGCCACACAGCTCGCGATTCTATGGCCATTTTGAGGGAAAACTTCGGAGAACAATTCATCTCAAGGAATGGACCGGTAAGTTGGCCACCAAGATCATGCGATTTGACGCCTTTAGACTATTTTTTGTGGGGCTACGTCAAGTCTAAAGTCTACACAAATAAGCCAGCAACTATTCCAGCTTTGGAAGACAACA